>NC_051442.1:24777225-24777821 GCF_001649575.2 Kryptolebias marmoratus
TATCAAAGTTCTCAAATAAAGCACCTTTTGAGAATGTCAATGTTTGTTGTTAATTATCTTACAAAACTAGTAAGTATTGTTGGTTTATATATTAAAAGTTATGGTTTTTTATTGATTTTAGTAAAAAAAAAAAATCGCAACTTTTCATCGCAACTTTTAGCAAAATGCCCCGCGAAATCAGGCATTTTAGCCCGCAGCAATCACAAATCATTATCTTAGTTAGTATTTCCTTTGTCGGCTGTATAGCGGGCCTTCTGGTACTATTTAGAAATTTTGGTACCGTTAGTTTTAGCATTGTCATGTTTTAGCATTGTCATGTTTTAGCGTATTTAGCCCTCCTGTGCATTTAGTTTAGTTCTGTACATTTAGTTTAGTTTAGTTTATCTTAGCTCATACTTTAGATATTGTTAGATTGTTAGATTCCTAGTTGTTGTTTAGTTTAGCTCTGTCTTCGATTCGGGTGAAAGCAGATGCACCTAGCCGTCAAAACAGCTATCGTATAATGTGGAGGAGAAGAGAGTGCAGAAGTTCACCAGACTCTGTTAGGAATGTCCGGTTGTTTTTGCCAGAACTTCGAAACAGTGGTGGTGATAACA
>NC_051442.1:24777921-24781640 GCF_001649575.2 Kryptolebias marmoratus
CAATTTAAAGTCATGCCATTTGGGCTTCAGGGTGCGCCAGCAACATTTCAACGTTTAATGGATCATGTACTGAGAGATGTGTCAGCATTTTCTGCAGCATATCTGGATGATGTTGTGGTGTATAGCCAGTCCTGGGAGGAGCATGTGATTCACCTACAGGAGGTTCTACACTGCATCAGGGTGGCTGGGCTGACTATTAACCCCAAGAAGTGTACAATAGCCCGGAGAGAAGTGGAGTACCTGGGCTTTGTCATTGGTTTTGGGAAGATAAAGACTCAAGTTGGGAAGATGGAGGCAATCCAATCCTTCCCAGTTCCAATGACAAAAAAGAGGGTGAGAGGATTTCTTGGTTTGGTGGGCTGGTACAGGAATTTTATACCTTCTTTTGCAGAGCGATCAGCTATACTGACTGACCTAACAAAGAATGCAGCTCCCAAAAAGGTGTGCTGGACAGAAGAATGCGATCGAGCATTCAAAGACCTCAAGGAAGCAGTATGTACTCATCTGGTTCTACACAGCCCAGACTTTAGCAAGCCATTCATCTTGCAAACTGACGCTTCAGGAGTTGGGCTTGGAGCTGTCCTTCAACAAGAAGTGGATGGTGAAAGAAGGCCTGTGGTGTTTCTGAGTTGGAAGCTGCTCGACAGAGAGACGAGGTACTCAACAGTGGAGAAAGAATGCTTGCACTTAGTTTGCATGGTTTTATGATACTTAGGTGTAGGTCTAAAATATAATAAATAAAATAATTATAAATAGTAAGTGGGAATATATTGGTATTTTGATAAAATGTATTTTACAGATGGAAGTTGTAAATGGTTTAGTCTGTTATCAGCTGTGACTATTTAAGGCTGCAATTGTCTTTTGAAGTGTTGTTTTTTCTGATGCTGTTAGGCTGAATGGTGCTGCACCAGAATAAAACATGTTCCTACTTCCACCTTACTATGTCTGGATCATCATTCTGACTGTAAATCCTGCCACGAAAGGCTGCCGGTTGATATTGAACTTTTAGTCCCTTTTTCATTTTGTCAGTGCTGTTACGCATAGAGGCATCATGAGGCGTTTTTTATAGCCCACTGAAGTTGCTCAAGTAGTGCAGCTAATCCAAGACGGAACATCAATGCGACTGGTGGCAAGAAGATTTGCTGTGTCTGTCGGCGTAGTGTCCAGAGCATGGAATAGGTACCAGAAGACAGGCCAGTACACCAGGAGATGTGGAGGAAGCCATAGGAGGGCAATAACCCAGCAGCAGGACCGCTACCTCCGCCTTTGTGCAAGGAGGAACAGGAGGAGCACTGCCAGAGCAAAATGACCTCCAGCAGGCTACAAATGTGCATGTTTCTGCACAAACGGTTAGAAACTGACTCCATGAGGATGATATGAGGGCCCGACGTCCACAGATGGGGGTTGTGATCACAGCCCAACACCGTGCAGAATGATTGCTGTTTGCTAGGGAACACCAAAATTGGCAGATTTGACACTGGCGCCCTGTGCTCTTCACAGATGAAAGCAGGTTCACACTGAGCACATGTGACAGACGTGACAGAGTCTGGAGACGCCGTGGAGAGAGATCTGCTGCCTGCAACATCCTTCAGCATGACCAGTTTGGCAGTGGGTCAGTAATGGTGTGGGGTGGCATTTCTTTGGAGGGCCGCACAGCCCTCCATGTGCTCGCCAGAGGTAGCATGACTGCCATTAGGTACAGAGATGAGATTCTCAGACCCCTTGTGAGACCATATGCTGGTTCAGTGGGCCCTGGGTTCCTTCTTATCAGGGGTGGAAATGAAAAATTTTCAAAATGAAGTTCTCCTTTTTTCATTTAAGCGTATTAATTTTTTTATTTGGCCTTTTATATATTTCTGCTTTTATATTTAATTGTCAGTTTTGGTCCTCCATAGATATGTTATTCTTGGGCTCCTTTGTGTTCTTGGACCTTCTTCAGGTGAACCAGGAGTGGGACAGCTACTCCTGCTGCTCCTCACAGCAGAGAAAGTGCTGCCATTAGAACCATTTTCAGCATGTTTAAAAAACATGATATAACAGATATTTTTGCTCGCATTGCAGATTTTTGCGACATGTTTTTTTTTGGTGCTCTCTGTCTGCTGGCGGGAGCGTTTGTTCTCCTGCGTGAGGGCGTATGCATGTGACTCTGCGTGAGAATACGAACCATGTTTTGGTCCATTTTGTTTAGTTTTGTTTTTTCAAGTTTGGCGCTTCATAATGAAGGAGCGACCGCAGAAATAGCTCTCGATGTGATCTGGTCTTATTTAAATTAAAAAGACTAGGGGAAACGCTGTTGCTATCCCCTACAGGTCAGGAGTACAAATTAAATGCTTTTTTTTTCTTCAACTTACAAACCTGCCACAGTGGCTGGTGCGTTGTTCAAATTTTACATTTACCCACATTTGGCCAGTGGTGGGTGTCAATTTTCACCCCTGCTTCTTATGCATGACAATGCTAGGCTTTATGTGGCTTAAGTGTGTCAGCAGTTCCTGCATGATGAGGGCATTGATATTATGGACTGGCCAGCCTGTTCCCCAGAAATTAATCCAATTGAGCACATGTGGGACATCATGTTTTGGTCAATTCAACAACGCCACATTGCACCACAGACTGTTCAGGAGCCAACTGATGCTCTAATCCAGGTCTGGGAAGAGATCCCTCAGGAGAACACCTGCAGTCTCATCAAGAGCATGTCCAGGCATTGTCGGGAGGTTATACAGGAACATGGAGGCCATACAGACTACGGAGCCTCATTTAGACTTGTCTTGAGACCATTCACTGACGCTGATTCAGCATGCCATGTTATTTTCCACTTTCATACTGAGTATAAATCCAAATCCAGATCTCTGTTGTGTAACAATTTTGATTTACATGGATAATTTTTGTTATTTTCTTTTCAATCATTTCCACTGTGTTAATAATAAAGTTTTTCATAGAGAATATTTAGTTAACTGAGATGTAGGATGTGTTATTTTAGTGTTCCCTTTAATTTTGTGAGCAGTGTATAAGTGTTGAAGTTAAATCAACACCCCTCTCTTTAATGAGGTAGTATTTCACTTGGTTGGGATTGCTAGAAACTAATTGGTGACTCAATATTGCAAGAAAATAAGCACATTTTTGGTTGCAGCCTCACGGATTTCTGAGTGTTTGCTAATAAGACACCAACAAGCCGTGCAGCTTTTCGTGTGGCAAATTTTTTGAAAATCACATTACTTTTGTGTGCATGGTTTCCACATCTGTATTCTAGGCTATGCACATTATCTTCTTGACTACCTTCACCGACATTGTACCCACCTTGGGCCAAATTCAATTCAATTTAGCTTATTTATATAACATGAAGTCACAACAAAAAGTTGTCTCAGGGCACTGAACAAAAACATTCACATACACTACATAAAGCCAAGCAGTAAAAGGATCTATCTCAGGAAACTGACAGACTGAATATTCACTTTCTCGCAGTCTCCCTGCACAGCAAATTCAAAAGTGTTAAATGTTTTGGTGTTAGCAGACTTTGTGCAAAAGCAGAGTTAATTTTACACTTATAGAGTCACATTCTGTTTATGTAACTCTGGGATCACTGGCGGCGCCAGGGGGGCGCTAGGGGGTGCTATAGCTCCCCCTGGAAAAGTCATAGCACCCCCGTAGCACCCCCAAGCAAAGGCATAACCGGGGTATGTGTGGGACATGTCCCCCACTTCCCTTATGTATGCCCTATATCC
>NC_051442.1:24785193-24799687 GCF_001649575.2 Kryptolebias marmoratus
ATTCAACGTTGTAATATGTTTTGTAATTATAGTGCACATTTTGAAATAAATGCATTTGAGAAAATCATTGCCTCTTTATTAAATGTTTATTTTACAAAGAATTTTTAAAAGTTCAAAACAATAAAGTACCTATTTAATATTGATTAAAAATAACTCTTAAGAAGTTAAAAGAAGTATTCTGTGAGAGTTAATATTAAAATCTAACACTGAATTAGTGTTAGTGAGTGTTAAATTATTAACTCCAGGAGATTTGATATTTGACACTTTATAAGAGTTAAGGTACCAACTCTCCAAAAAGAGTTAAATTAACACTTTCTGGTGTGGACCCATATAGACACTTTCAAAGTGTTGAAATCAAATCTGACAGTGTTAATCTGGGCCTTCTGGATTTGCTGTGTGCCTGAGCAGCACATTGATGGCAGTGGAAAGGAAAAACTCCCTTTTAACAGGAAGAAACCTCCAGCAGAACCAGGCTCTAGATGGGCTGCCATCTGGCTTGACCAACTGGGGTTTGAGAGGACAGGAAAGAAACACAGACAAACAAAGAATGGCTGGTTCAGGTGTAGTTTAGGTGTAGTAAAACACATGTTAATGATGGAAATAATTAGAAATACAATTATAGAGAGCAGAGCAAGTAAAGACAGCAGCAGAGTGAGAGAATATGGTCAATTTGTCCTCCAGCAGTCTAGGCCTATAGCAGCATAAATAAGGGATAGCTCAAGAAACCCAAGTCAACCCTAACTATAGGATTTATCAAAAAGGAAAGTCTTAAGTCTAATCTTAAAAGTAGACAGAGTGATGTCCTCACGGACAGAAACTGGAAGTTGGTTCCATAAGAGAAGAACATGATAACTGAAATCTCTGTCTCCCATACTAATTTTGGAAAAACTAGGAACCACAAGTAAACCTGACATTGACGTGCTCTGTTTGGAAAATATGGAAGAAAAAGATCTGAAAAAAAAAAAGATGAAACTTAGTTTTTGAGAACTTTCTATGTTTGAAGTAAAATTGCCAGTGGAAAGAACCTAACACTAGAGAAACATAATCTCTTTCTAACTCTCAACAGAACTCTGGCAGCAGCATTTTGGATCTACTGAAGATTTTACTGGACACCCAGCTACTAAAGAATTACAATAGTCCAGCCTAGACATGATAAATGCATGGACCAGTTTTTCTGCATCATTTTAAGACAATATGTTTCTAATTTTCGTGATATTATGCAGGTGGAACAAAGTAGTCAGGGTAATATTTTTAATGTGGGGGTTAAAAGACCTATCTAGATCAAAATTAAAACCAAAGTCTTTCTAGAGGAAGTGAAAGGCTGCAAAGTTTGTTCCTTAGATACTCAGATCCAAAAACCACAATCTCTGACTTGTTTGAGTTTAAAAGCAAAACATTAAGAGACATCCAGGTTTTTATGTCTTCAAGACATGCTTGTATTCTAAGTAACTGTGAGTTGAGGTGGCCTGACAATATGTAGTGGGTACCTCTCAACCCCATGCACAAGCTCAGTTTTTTTCCCCCACCAGAGAGGTCACATTTCATGTCCCAAGTGCCAGCTTTGGTAAACTAGTGTTTGCGCACCAAGGTCCCACCATCGGCCCCACACATAGCACATTGCACCTGACCAGTATGGCCCCTCCTGCAGGTGGTGGGACCACAGGAAGACAAGTCTATGTTGTTCATTCGAGCTGAGCCTGACCGGGCCACATGATTTAGAAGGCAGGTCACCAGGCACTCGCTGACAAACCCCTCCCCCAGACCTGGCTCCACAGTGGGGCCCTGGTAACTCACGTCCCTGCAAGGGACGTTGAGCTCCTTCTTTTCTTCTGTCTATACAAGTGTTGTGAATTGCTCTTTGTCTGGCCTGTCACCCAGGACCAGTGCGCTTTGAGAGCCCCTACTGGGAGCAATTGCCTCCAAAACTATAGCTCATAGAATCATTCAGGCACACAAACTCCTCCATGACAATAAGGTAGTGACTCACGGCGGAGGTAACGATTCACAAAGGGCTCAATCTCACCACTTTTGTATGTTAAAAAAATCAGAGATTATTTTTCCCTTTTTTTTCATCTGTCAGGTCTTTTCTGCACATGCATATTTTAAATCTGTAAATACCTAAATTGATCCTGAATTTATGCTTAAAGAAGCTGAACTTCATGCCCTGGATGATGAGAGTACAATCTGCTGTAAGATCTTTCATAGACCAGTCTCTGAACCTTGTATCAAAGTTCAGACTCTTATTAATTAAAAAAATAGCAGCAACTCTCAGATAAGAGTCTAAACATCAGTAATGATTTTTGTCAATGTTTCTTTCCATCTACACAAAAACAGGCTTAATGATGACAACAATAATCAAACATTTAATCACATGGTGGTAGTGGGGTAAAAGGAAATGAAAGGAACGGTGAGAGGTCAAGTTGTGTCCAGAAATAAATGTTGGAGTCTGGTCTTAATTGGATCTGAGACAAAGCAAAACCACGTGGGAGTCACTGCATGGAAAGCTGATCCTCCTGGTCTAAGTTGAATATCTGATTAGTTTATCCTAGTCCTTTTTCACATTTGCTGAAATGTTTGTACACCTAGCATGTGTTTTTTTGAATGCAGGAGAGGAACCCACTCTGTCAACAGTCACATACTGTTAACAACTGAACATTTCTGTCCACTTGACAAGCCATAGTTGTGCCTTTGTCTAGTGTGAGGTCCTCCTCCAGCAGTAACTTATCTTTTACAGCACTGAGGCCTAGTCCACACGAAGCTAGATATCTGGTAAACTAGAAAAAATAGTTTTTTGTGCAATTTGGTCTTTCATCCACACGTAACCTCTGTTTAATAACATTAAAAATGATTGATAATGAAAACTCTGGTCAAAGTGAAGATTTGCAAATTCTCCTTTTTGTGTTTGCATGTGGACATTGGTAACTGGGGATTTAAAGGTCTGCGACAAGTAATGCAGTGCTGACGTCACATATGCGACGATTGTTATTGTTTGACCATGCAGTAAAGGGAAAATGTCTGCTATCAAAGAGGGGCTGATTTTTGCATTGGTTCAGACGCTTTTTGCCTGTTTGTTTTCACAAACCCAACTGCTACAATACATTGAATTGCAAAGCAGAAGGAGTGCTTGGAGGGCACCGGTTTTACACCAGCGTCCCTCCCTATACGGAGGCAAATTGCCACCGCCATTCAGTGTCGCCGTTGCCAGTTTTAGATCAGCTATCATAAATGATGATGATTTAAACATTCCCCCTATGGGTTTGGTTTGGTTTGTGGCAGAGACATACAGTTTTATAAAGAGGACTAGGCCTGAGATAGGCATTAGAAATGAACTGATCTCTGATCAGTTCCTTTTCCATCGCTCCAGAGCTACATATCGCCATTAAGGCTCTGAGCTGAGCGATATATTCATAGGCATGTAGAACCCGTTGTCTAAATATGTGTTTGCACGCTAACACATTAAATTTGTTTTTTCTAGTGCAGCCATGAGTTCATCATATGTTGTACCTTGTTCTGGTAGTGTGTAGAACAAACACTGTCCCTCTGCTCCTAAGCAGTGTAGTAAGTTATCTGGCCACTTGTCTCCTTGTGTGTTTATGACAAGCATGCAATTCTCAAACATTTTACACCATGTTGTAAATATTGTAGGAGGCTAACAACATGATGCAGGAAAGATTGTGGACTCTGTACTGAAGCACTCACTCCTGTTGCCTGTTTTGTCATGGTGGTTGTAAATAATAATAATGAGATGGCCAGTAAAACTTATGAACTTCACTACATACGTGCTATCAGGTCAGATGCTATTACAGGACTGCTTCTCTCTACCAGTCTCGTTCTTCTCTGCATCTCTACTATAACACAGTCTCTTTTGGCCTACAGTGTCACAGTGATGTCATCTAGTGTTTAAAAGCAGTAACAGCAACATAAATGCACTTACTGTGTAGACTTCTGAACACAACAGCATCATCGAAATATACTAAAGCTAGATTGGAAGTTGAGGCCACCATGGACAAGCACCCCCATAAGTGGCTGTTATACAAATTTTTAGTCTCCCCACTCCATGTAAAAAAATGAGACATTTGCTTCACTAAAAAAAGGAAATACACCTGAGATAATCTTTCTCAGGTATGTTCAGATATTTATTTTTAAAATACTTTGTCTTAATTACTTATTTCCTATTAATCGGGAGGGTTTATAGGCATGACTTTTGTATCTAAGTACAGCCCTGAGTCTAGAGAGCCCGGCCTGTGTTGCTAACTTAGTGACATTGTTGCTGTATTTAGCAAGTTGTCCGACCCCTCTAGCGGCTATAAAAAAATGTTTTAAAAAAATGTAAAAAGCGACTAGCAACATATTTAGGAACATATTTAGAGACTTTTGTAGACTGCTATGAAAGCAAGTTTCCCACAAGCAGTGGATGCTGCCAGGGTCTTATCCCAGTCACAAAGCACTGCTAGGCAGCTCAGTCTTCACACATCATCTGTCTCAGCTGCAGTCAGAACAAGAAATATTCACTCCACCAAGCTAATGAACAGCTTGTACTGACTGATCAATGGTGGGATGTAAATGTAAATCTTTCTCTGTCTAAAAGAAAAATCATTGTACTAAAATAACTGTCCCTTTTGCCAGTCCCAGGCCCAGAGGAGATAAGTGTTGGAATTGTGACATCAATACATGGGAGAAAAAAAACAAAACAAGAATCCATAAAAGAAAGTTTATTTCTAGTTCTAAACATATTTAGATATAGATGTATTTTTTTTACCGACTTTTTGTCTTTCCCATGACAGTTTTCCTCTTCAGCCATCTCTACAAATTAGGTGATGACATCATTTAGCAACCTTTAGCGACCATTGGTTACTCTTCGTACTGAAGAGTTGGTAGTACTGGCACAGACGCTGGCACCGAAATTACAAGATAATGACACTTAGAAAAATGGACATTTTGACTTTAATTTTGAACAACAGAAGGTAACTAAGATGCTTCATCCGTTTTTAATAATGTCGATGCAAGGCATGATCAGATCACATCACTTCAGTTTTATCAGATTTACACTAGCTGCCTGTCTGTTTACATACTGATTTAAAGATTATTTTACTTACTTTTAAGGTTTTAAAATGTGTGATACCCAATGGTTTAACCAAGCTGTTTGACCTAAATAAGTGCAAAAGAGCACTGAGATCTTAGTGCAGCAAAAAGCTAAATTGAAGTGCAGATGAATTAAAGAGGGATGCGATTTTTGCCATGGCCCCCAGACTCTGAAACATCTTGCCATTTGATATACACACTGCAAAGTCTATACAGTCTTTGAGATCCTGCCTGAAAACTGACTTTCTTACACTGGTTTTTAATTTGAGTTCAATTTGAGTTCCATCAGGTCTTCTGTGTTGTGGTGTTTTCTGGTTTTAGCCTGTTTTACAGTATTTTGTCACACTTGTTTGTTTTCATTGTTGATTTTATTGTATTTATTTTAATATTTGATGTGTTTTCCTGTTTTGTCTTAACTAACCTGTTAAGCACTTTGGTTAACTTTATTGTTTTTAATAAATATGTGATGTGTATTTGGCTTTACTTGTTCCTGTTTCACTCATTACTCACTAGAGGGCAGTACTGTTAAAGCTATGGATTTGGACAACCGTCTACACAGCTTGGTTTAGTACCCTGAGCTTTAAAACGCAACAATCTTTTCAATAAATAGGTTCTGGTATTTAATCCAGTATACTGTTATTATATCCAATGATGAGTAGGTTATTGTATAAGTTTAGACAAACAAAAAGCCACAGCCAGAGCTTCTCTGTGATGAATGTGCTGTTTTTTTTTACAGACAATAGGCTTAACTTAGTGAATTATCCTTACAGCATCTTAAATACAGACAGGCACTCAAAGTAAATTCTGATCAGAAAGTAGTAATTGTATTTAGACATAAAGAGAATATATATCTAACATATCCTGAATTTAAAGTAAGGGTTTTCAGTTTAGTTGTGGTATTGGATTGATTCTATTGAACTATTAATTTAAAAGGTTTTTTTACTACTTACAAATCTAGAACAGGCATTTGTAAGAACTGCTGCAACTGTAAAAAAATATTCTGTGCAATAACAATTTACCAGAAAAATGTACTTTTTATTTTAGTGGAATTGAGATTTTAGAAATATTGGAAAGCAGTTATATCTAAATCAATACTTATATTTGATCAGTGTATTCATATTTTAGCAGAGTGTTTGAAAATATGTCTTTATGTCCCAGCTTTTTCTTTAAAATGGAGTTCAACAAAAATAAGCTGATCAAGATTGTTGCATCAGAAAGGGATCTTTGGAACAGGAGCAATAATATTAACAAGACAGCACATTTACTTAATCTGCAGTGTGTGACATATAAACCGAATACATGAGATCAAAGTATTCAGAACAAATTTTAATATTCAAGACATTTTATATTTAGCCATTTTTTATTGTGGTAGATTTGGTGTATGACCTGCTGCCCCTTCCGAACTGTACAGCTGATTGTTAAAGAACCATAGCAACCTATCTGTGTCCTCTTTAAGAGCTGGAAACAATTCATGCAAAAGGAGCCTATGTTGTGAAGCCGAGGTAGCTGGAGCAGGGATGGTGGAAGGGGTTTTGTCTATGGGTTTGGTGGGGAGTTAGAAGTGCATTATGCGTACTAAGAGAGCACTTAACACTACTGAGGGGGGCTGGACTGAGTGAGGGCACAAAACTGTCTCACAATAATAGCACAAAGGCTGAAGAAATGGGGTTTCAGTGCTGTTCCTGGTAAGATTTTTCCGTGTGAATTGGATGACATAAAATGATCCAGACCCATATGGTGGTGAGCATTTCTAATGAAGGCTGTCTGCATGAAGCCAACAGGTTTAAGTCCCTGGTTTTTCCTGTGGCCACACGCAATATAGCCAATGTTACAAGTGAGCACGCAGCTGGCCAAGGCTTCTTAGACCAATCACTCCAGTTTGACCAATGGCAGACAGCTCTGCTCATCCCCATGTGAGTGTCTCTGCTGCTGTATTAACTCCCCCCACCCCCCAACCACATAACTCAATTAATTAGTCCAATTTCCCTGTGGGCAGTGGTTTATTTCTGTCATCAAATGGCTGATGAAATCTTCAGACAGAGCGTATTAGGGAACAATCCTTACAAATAGCTGATAGTGTTAACCAGTCACATGCTGCGCAGAGGCATCGCTCAGCTCTAATTTGAAAGGAAGTGAGGTGATAATGCGATGTGTCATCCTTTTGTGGGCGTGCATTAATGGCACCAACCAAGTTGGCAATTGATGGCAAATCAACTTCTTGCAGCAGGAAAGGAGAAAGGGGGGAAGGCGGGTTGGCTTGGGGGGAGAGCTAAAGAACATTGACTGGTAAACTGCAGAGCCACAGAGGCCTTTAATCCATTATTCCTCCTGACAGGGAGGTTTAATGCATCTCACTCAGAGATGGTCCTCTTCCATCCTGCTCACCCTCTTAGGCTGGATGAGCTGCCAATTACTGAGTTACTGTCTGTCTGTCAGACACACAGACAGGTGAGAAAGACAGACAGAAAACAGGCAAGACACACAGATAGGTCAACAAACAGACAGAACAGATGGAAGACGTGAGACTTACAGAGAGACAGACAGGCATACAAGATGGACAGACAGTCGAGAAATACAGATAAGATAAACACAATTTTGTTGTATGTTTAACAATGTGTATGTACAATGACAATGTATAATCTATAAAATGTAGACAGAGACCATGTTAAAATTTAAACCTATGATAGTAATGATAAGCCTCCCTCATAGGGTGGCTGGGTTCAGCCTTAGAGACAGAGTGAGGAGCTCCATTATCCAAGGGGGAGTTCAGTGTAGAGCCGCTGCTCCTCTGTATCAAAAGGAGTCAGCTGAGGGTGTTTGGGCATCCGATTACAATGCTTCCTGGATGCCTTCCCTTGGGGCGGGGCGGGGGTTCCAGGCACGTCTCTCTGGGAGAAGACCCTGAGGCGGACCCAGAAGTTGTTAAAGGAATTGTGTGTTCTCTCTGGCCTGTGAACACCTTGGGATCCCAGGAGCTGAAAATTGTTGCTGGGGAGAGGGATCCCTGGGTTTCCATTCTGGCCCTGTTGCTCCTGAAACCTAACTATGGATAAACGGTGGAAGATGGATGAATAGATAGATTCATAGATGGACTGATTAAAAATAACTCATACAATTTCTTAGTTTAAATATTTCATATGTTTACTATGTTCCATTGTGAATAAAATATGGGTTTATGAAATTTGCAAAATATTGCATTCAGTTTTTATTTCCATTTCATACAGCGTTTCAACTTTGTCAGAATTGGGGTTGTATTTGATTTTAAACCCCCAAAACAGCCACCCTAACATTCACTATAAGAAAATATTGTGCATCTTTCATTTGGCCCGAAATATTCAGCCTTAGTTTTTGTTTTTTGTTTTTTTTTAAAGATCAATTGTAGTCCACCTCTATAACATAATTTACACTTTTACAGGTATTACAAAGTTTTTACATTCACTTGCCAATGTGGGTTCAGTGTCTTGTCAAGACTTTGACACATAATAGGGTGAGGGATTTAACCAAGTATCTTGTGAATGGAAGACAATCACTTGAAGATATGAGCCAGCTGCTCCACTTGTACATTATTCTGATATGAAACAATGTCTTGTTTTCCTTTTTAGTCTACAACAGTCTTCTTAAAAGTTAAATGTCACCCAACAGTAATCTATGAAAGACATTTCTGGGGTTTTTTTTGTTTTTTTTTTAAATACAGTACAGGAGAACAGTCTTTTTTCAGCTCCCAAGTCCACCAGTTATTGGCTGGGTGTGATTTGTTGTATAGGCAATGTATCATTTTAAATGCTCCATTTCTCTCCAAAGGTTCTTTATTTGCCAGCTGGCAAAATGGCCAGAATGGTGTTTTTATCATTACTGTGAAGACAGCTGCCATCTATCTGCTTAGTGTTTTCATCTCCCAGCATAATTACGCAGCAGGTACACTGGGCGGACAATGTACACATAAACAAAACATTAATGCCTTTTTAACTGTTAAAAAACTGTGTTTTTATAATATGTTTTTTATATATTCATAATATTAATTCCATACCTACCTGGGACCTGGAACCTGGGATATTTTCTTGTTCAGTCTTGTTCCCGAGTGATGGCTGGATGGAGCCTACAAAGCTACAAAAATATATATGTTTGAGCATACATGGCAGAGGAACTGCCCTGTGCAAAATCCTGAAGTTTTGTAATCTTTGAAGGTAGTATTGAAAGGTGTTTTTGTCTTTTTAAATTAATTAGAGGTTTTTCTTTCCTTTTTTTTTGGACATTAGCAGCTTTTTTATTCCTTTTCAACCCAGTACTTTTCATTACAGGACCATTTTCAAAGGAAAATGTTTGGTTTGTTAAGCCATTTAACTCTGACCTGTGTATTATTCAGTTATATAAAGGCTTGGGCTACAAAACACAATGGATGAATCATCATTTGTTTAAATGCAACAAACAACTTAGCAAAGAAGACTGGATATCAGACTATGTTACTTGCAACCTGTCACAAAGACACATTTTGTTTCTTGTCACCCTTACACTCAGACATATTCATCTTTCTAATATTTTCATTGTGCACACTGGAGTCTTATTTTCCTACAAGATGCATCTTTATAATAACCAATTGTTTGTCTATACCAACAAATGCAAAGACCCTAGGCAGTAACAGAATGACTTAATAAACCTTTGCACATTTCATCATACAGCTGCCCTGAGTGTTCTTACAGTGTATCATCAATGAAAGGCAGACTTCTGAGATGCCAAATGAAAGCAATATGCACAGGTTCCGCCCCTAATTTTTACATACATTCTTCTGCATTTACACAAAAAGCAGATGGGGAGCAGTCCTTCCATCGCAGCCCTACACTGTGAAAAGCAGCAGCTGTTCATTTGATGCCTCCTCCACCTTTAGCGACCCCATTTCCGTCTTTGCGGTGGCTGAGACTGAAAAGAAATTAGTTGCATTACCCGCTCCCTACAGCAGCAGGTCTGTCTGTGATTCTGCCCAGATTCTGTCTATTACAGTGGCCCCTCTGTCTGATTAGTCCCAACACATTCACTAACATGCTAAATCACTGCTTCACTCAGTTGTCAAAAACTCTATTCACCAATAAACAAGCAAAACAGCACTGCCATGGGAAACAGGCAGCAGGGTGTTAATGAAAAAGTGTCTGACTTAGTTGTTGTGTTTTTGTCACTCTGGATCACAATAACACCCTGTTACAATTTTTTAGGTTTGTTTACACACTAAAATAAAAATGACCCCACGGTTATCAAAAACTTTACACTCAACAAGCAAAACACCAGCCCAGGTTTGCACAACTAGACGCTTTCTGCAAAACATTAAGCACAGTTATCTACTTTAGACACAGAAAGATATCTTGTCACTTCCTGTCATTTCAAAGCACTGGCTTTTCAAATGATCACACCTACGAATTAACTTCTCGTAGTCATTAGAATGAATGAATTTTGTTTTGAACCAGGTCACCTGGCTGCAAAGTTTTCTCAGTATCTCAATATTATCTAATAAGACTAAAGCTCTTGTTGTTAAAGGTATTTTTAAACACTTTAATAATTACTTGTAACTGCATACACTAACTAACACTATAATTGTCCAGTATGTGTCTCTGGTATGTACAATACTTGGTGTAAATTCTCAATCATCCAGGACATGACAAATCTAAAAGGTTTAAAAAAGACAAAGCAACTGGACTTTTACTCTGTAGCTGAGGATGTGCAGAGTTCCAAGCTTTAAACTGCATGATGTTGGTATCAGTGATATCAATCAGCACACTCCTATTTCAATGATATAAAAGTTGAATGAAATGCAACGTGACCAACTGTGGTCACTATTTGTTCCACATGAGCGTTTCCACTTGCACTTCAAGTTTGAGTCCTCTACCAGAGGCCTGGGAGCTTGAGGGTTCTACTCAGTATCTTAGCTGTTCTTAGTACTGCAGTCTTCTGGACAGAGATCTCTGAGGTTGTTCCTGGGATCTGTTGGAGCCACTCTTCCAGTTTGGGGGTCACAGCACCAAGTGCTCCAGTGTCCACTAGTACCACTGAGGCCTTGACTCTCCACAGCTTCTCTATTTCCTCTTTCAGCCCTTGGTAATTCTCAAGCTTCTCATACTCCTCCTTCCTCATGTTACAGTCACTTGGGACTGCTACATCTATCACCACTACTTTCTTCTATATCTTTTCTATCACCACAATGTTCGGTTGGTTAGCCATCACCTGTTTGTCAGTCTGTATCTGGAAGTCTCACAGTATCTTAGTCCTGCCGTTCTTGCTCTGATGCTCACTAGTCCTCTGCCTCCCTCCTTTCTCTTAGTGTACAGTCCCAGGGTGCTGGACTTAGGGTGAAACCCTCCGTGCATTGTGAGGACCTTTCGAGTCTTGATGTCAATGGCTTCTATCTTCTCCTTTGGCTAGGTTATTATACCAGCAGGGTATCTGATGACTGGCACTGCAAATGTGCTGATGGCTTGAACTTTGTTCTTACCATTCAGCTGGCTCTTCAGGACCTGCCTTACTCTCTGTAGGTACTTGGTTGGTTGTGGCTGACTTCTTTGTGGAATTATCCTGGTTGTCATTTGTCTGCGGTATACCAAGGTACTTGTAGCTGTCCTGGACATCTGCAATGTTGCCTTCAGGTACTTCAACCCCTTCACCTGTGATCACCTTGCCTCTCTTGGACACCATTCAGCTGCACTTATTAATTCCAAATGACATACCAATGTCTCTGGCATACAACTTGATGTCATCCATGTAGAGCAGGTGACTGATGACTGTTCCACTTTGGAACTGGTATCCATAGCCACTGTTTGCAATTATCTGGCCAAGGGGGTTTAGACCCATACAGAATAGGAGTGGGGACAAAGCATCACCTTGGTATATGCTGCATTTGATGCTGACTTGTGCAGTTGGCTTTGAATTGGCCTCTAGAGTTGTCTTCCTACTGAGTTCTCAATGAAGTTCTCAATCTCTCAGTGTCCTGTTGATGTTGTACAGTTTCAAGCACTCCAGTATCCATGTGTGGGGCATCAAGTCATAGGCGTTCCTGTAGTCAGCCCAGGCAGTGCACAGGCTTGTGTGTCTGGTCTTACACTCTGGAGCTACAATACCACACCAGATTTTAGCTCAATATCTGTAAAATTGACTGAGCTATTGTCATTTTTGCACTGGTTAATGTTGATTAGCTCTAGTATCCACTTTGAATTGGATTGACCTTAAAAGTTAACCAGTTGTAGATTGACAGAATCTTGAATTGAGTTGATTTGAGTCAATAATTTGTGGAGGTATATCCACTGGTTATACCTCAATAAAATATGTGGTGTTAATTTGCTAACAAATAGAATTGACTCCAAATAATTAATGTCAGTATTTTAAACAAAAATCTTGTGCAGCCTGTTAGTGTTCAGAATATGAATTTGGGCTCAGACTCAGCTACTACCACCCTTAGGTCAATATTTTTAAACTGACTACATTATAATTTTTTTAAATAATTTTTTTGTTTGTTTTTATCTTTTACTGTTGCGGCAGCCATCTTTGGGTCAATTCCAATTGTTAATTAGTTGTATATTTAATTGTAATGATTATTTTATGTACCTTTCCTTGAAATCCCTCCAGTGTTTAATGAGATATTTTGCTAACAAACAGAAAAACAGACAAGTGTAGTGCCTATCTCTAGGAGTCACTGTGTGAGAGGCATTGTGCACACTGGACAGATGGAAAGTAGAGGAGGCAAAATAGAGACAAATAGCCTTTTGGTAGCAGGCGATAAAAAGAGAGAAAATCAGTGGTCATTACCCAAAAGGCAGACTGATAGTACATGATGAAACATTTGTCTTTAGCTTTATAGGGACAATATTCATTCAACATTCTAACAGTTATTACAGTGTTTTTTAAGAAAACCCACCCAAAGCCAGCAAATTACTTGTAGACCTGCAGAACAAAGTGTATGGCTTACAGTGTTGCGCACCCCATCCTTTTGTATTGATTTTATGCACAAGAGACATTTTAACTGAAACAGCCTTTTTTAAATATTCACTCCCAACAACGGCAGCCTAAGTCATATATTGATTGCAGTTGAATTAAAACTACCTGGAGCAGGGTGTCACTAATCCGTGGGGTCTTTTAAGAGTCACCTGGTCTGACAAATGGGCCCTTTTAAAGGAGTATAATGTGTTTTTAAATTATTTTATTGATAGGAGGGGGAAAGCCACTCCAGGTGCCCATACAAAGTGACTTAACATGCTGTGAAAGGGTCAATTTGGCCTCCATTTTCCATTTCTTCCTTATCTGCATTTAAAGTCATGCTGAGAGGCTCAACATGAACTAGGATGGGCTTTGAAGAGATTTGGCAAATTTCAGTATTTGCTTGCATATAAAAGGTTCTTCCATTGTGCAAAATTGCTAGAGGTTTGTGCATTTTGTTTCATGGTGATATTAAGGTAGATGATTTTTGTGGACATGCAAAATTATGATGTATAATATTATATACTATATTTGCACATACATAATATCTTTTCAGAGCAAAACAACAAACAGTGAATAGCTTCAATACATCTCCACACACATCTTTTATTAACTCCTTTTCTGATTTCTTACTTGCTGCCAAATGTATAGGGCATTAATAATAATAATAATAATAATAATAATAATAATAATAATAACTTTTGCTTTATTTTGTCAGCATAAAACAGTGTTACATTTTAAACAATGTCACCACTGCCCTGTAAATAGGCCTTCGAGACAATAGTTAATTTGGATACAGAATCGCTAGTTAGGCTTTTATATAAATCAAATTACTAATAATATTTATTCAAAACTAAATGAAATACAAAGTAAACACACATGCACTCATAATGCTAAATACAGACAGAAGAAAAACATAGGAAACTAAAACACTGTCCATGTCAAGATGTATAAACTGGTGTCTATCATTGTTCACAGATTCATTTTTGTTTTAGCTACTGTTTCACCTGAGAGTTAAAAACTGTAAAATCAGTTAGGTTTTGTTGCTGTCAGTAAAACCTTTAATGTTAGTTAATGGCTTTATAGCTGATCCAAATCTGAGGTGCACTAAGCACAAAGAAAATTTTCATCTTTCATTGTTTTCATCAACTCATTGCAGTTTGTGGACGTCTATTGCTGCCTCTTGACCAGGTTGTCATTGGAAATATATGGTTTTTAGCAGTGGCGTCACTAGGCCTGTTTTAGGGGGGCTTCAGCCCCCTAAAATGTTTTCAAGCCCCCCTAAATAATTTTGGTGTCAAAAAGTTTTTTTTAATTTATTTTTTTTTACAAAAATTCCATATAATGTGGCCAGAATATGAGTTTAAATAAATAACCATATATTATTTCATTATTAACTCAAATATATGATCATAAATCTGTCAGTTTTCTTTTTCTTTACAGCGTAAGGTAGAGATCCTCT
>NC_051442.1:24800642-24801585 GCF_001649575.2 Kryptolebias marmoratus
GTTTGTTGATGTTCTGAATAAAAATATAACTGGTTGCTTAAAACGTTTACACAGTAAGGTATCTGTTAAATGTGTCCAAAAATGTGGAAAAGCAACTCAGGTTTTGTTAGCTGTTTGAGAAATTTTGTTCTCGCCCACTGTGTTTGCTCACATCCTGCGCATCTCCTGGGGGCTAAGCCCCCCTTGTCCTTAAAACCTAGTGACGCCCCTGGTTCTTAGTTGACTTACCTTTTAAATTAATGGTTATTTATAATATTAATATTTATAATATTATTATACTATATATTATAATATATATATATTATTACTATAAATAACCATTAATTTAAAAGGTAAGTCAATTCAGAACCATGTATTTATTATTATTTTTATTATTATTATTATCTGTTCAAAAAATGCAGGGTTTCCCCAGGTGTATTATAAACCTGGTGGGCCGTCAGGCTAAGCTCCACTTGTTTATTGTAAATATGTCATTTTTTATACACGTTTTTTCTTCCACCCGCACTCCTAAAAGTATAAATCTACGCGTTGATCACTGCGCGAGGGTACGTGCACCAACAGTGATGCAATCAGGTTGTCTCAGCCCCTGCACGAAGGCCCCGGGCGGTGTCACATCATGTGCTTGTCCCAATTTCTGTACCTTTGTGTGCCTCGCTCCATTCAAAATGGACGATTTCAGTGCTCTAGCGGAGCTGGTTCACCTGTATCAGCATTTATACAATCCCTCTGTGAGAGATCACAAAGATAATCCAACAGTTTAAAACTCATGGAAGGAGATTACTGCTGCAGCTGATAAAAAGGAGTGTTTATAGAAATATTAGTCCTATGATGGGCGAATCACAACTAAAGCAAATAAATCAATAAAAGTCAAACTGAATGTTTTAAATTTAAACATCCTCTCTGTATCACAGCCAGAAACACAACAGCTCTTCCTCCTGAATAC
>NC_051442.1:24801634-24816247 GCF_001649575.2 Kryptolebias marmoratus
GGGACTCTAATGAGCCCTGAGGCCGAGCCACTTGCAGCTGGAGTTAGCAGGTCACTGGAGCCACGGCAATAAACATGGAACGAGCGGGTTTAACCAAAAATGGTTAGTTGAGCCGAAATTCAGCGGGTGGCTTTACAAGACCTAATATGGTAAGCATGTTTTGTGCTTAGTGAAAATATTATCCTTGTTTACCAGTAAAATTATGCTAATAAATTAAGCATTAGATATGTTTTGTTGTTACATGTAGAGATCCAACATGCAGCCTGTGCCACAAAAAGCGCAGTACAGTCCAGCATCTGTCTGTTTTTCAGTTCTCTGTTGTTATTCATTGGCCTTGACGTGAGACGTGTGTTGGTGCTTTGTTTGCACGTTTGTTAATTTAATTTATTTGTAAATGTGACTTAAAATAGGATTCAAATTAGGAGCAATCAATTAGTATCTCTTTTAATGGTATTTTTGTTTTAGAAAATATTTAAATAGTGCCTTTTTTTAAAACTAGTTGTGTAAATATTTGGCACAAAAATCTTACAATATCTCATAATAAATAGCCATAATTTCAACTTTCCTGTCAACTTTAATCATTTATTTTACTAAATCACGGTCGGCCAGCAAACGGCCACCTACCACCAGGGTTAGCCTCTTTTCTGGGGGAAACGCTGTAATGGTTTTTATTATTATGGTTATTATTACAATAACAGTGTATATCTGTGAACTTGTATGATAGAGTACATGTAAAATTGGGCTCATCTTACTCACAAAAAAAATCTTAATTTTGTTAGTCCTCAGCATCGTTTACATACAACTGTGCCTTTAAGATTACTTTAGTAAAATGGCGTTGCTTTCGCCGCACATCGGCCCGAGCCTTCAGAGCGGCGTGTCATGGCTGTAGTATATAAGGTATTGGTGTCAACGCTTTGGGGTCCTTGGACCATACAAGTGCAGGCCATTTACCATTCGCCTTTTTGAAAAGGGAAACTACCACCACAGTTTGTTTCTGTTCTCCTTGTCTTTTTCAAGTAAAGTCCAAACCAAACCCACAGCAGCAACTTGCACATCAGTTCCTTCCAGGTTCATGCTTGTGGAATGAACAACAAATAGAAAATGTTGTTCTTATCTTGGTACACATGTGACCAGACATAGTAGCTAACCTACACTTAACACCATTGTGAAGACATTATTACTCCAATGACCAGTGCTCAAAGTGGGCCTATACTTCCACGTTCACAGTACAAGCACTTCTTTTTGTCCTTACATTTCTGTCACTTTTTATAGCATACTGCCCCTTCTCACAAACCTGCTGGTACACAGCATCAGTGTCACCATCATCTAAACTTCTAGTGAAAAATATAAAAAGTTGTCAACAAAACAATAGGTACAAACTAGCATACTGATCGTTATCATCACCATAAGAGAGTCAAATAGATGTAGAAAAATAGATTTACATAATAGTGTATGGTACTAATCGTGAAATATAGAGAGAATTTTAAATGTTCATGTAAAGCACTTTTATTATACAAATGAAGGACTGTTTCTTTACTCTCATATAAAACTCATGATATATTTTACAGAAAACTGGAATGATTTTTCTTTTCAACTAGAAGCACTTGGAGCTTAGTGCATACCTTAACTAAGGCCATAGTGTCAATAAAAACAGTCTGATCCAGATCGTGATCTGGATTACCACCATCAATTGTTTGATGAAAATTTCATTCAAATCTGTTCATTAGTTTGGAAGTAATCTTGTAAAAAAGGGAAACAAACAAACAAAAAAACAACCAACACTACAACACAACATAACCTTTGTTTGCCTTTGTAGGCACCATAAGAAAGCATTGACTGTTCTGCTGAACTAAAACACTTTAATGTATTTTTGTTAACATTTTTTTTTTCAAACTTTGGATATTCTAATTCTGAATTGTTAAAATTTGAATAATCCACCATATAGGGCATTTTTTGTAGGGGAAAATGTGGCTATAGCATAAAACATGAAATTTAGAAAAATAAAACCTGAAAAACAGATTAGAAAAATGAAACCCCATTTTATAGGGCTCTACATACATATAAGCATAACTGATTTCACTGCATGCATTCCTCAGTAAATAATGTTTAATTGTTGCTGAAGTATGTCCAATATTTTCTTCAACAGTCGTTAGATATAACAGGTGGGAGCAATGCTTGGAGGGTCAGTAGGAGCAGAGTACCAGCGATGTTTCCCCCACTTCTAGCACAACTTAGAGCACCATATCCACTCTAACAACACAATATGTCTGCACTTATACTGTGAATGGTATGATATTTTCATAGTACATCTGCCAAGAACACAAAGGAATACCCTGCTAATCTGCAACTCTAATGAGACTGATAAGAAAGACAAACAAGGGCAAAAATATCAAAAATATCCCAATAATAACCAATAAATCTGTGGAAACCTGCTGGACATCATGCATGTTAGTGTATCAGATACTTAAAGAGGGGATGTTATTTTCTTAGAGCCATGTATCTCAATATGCCATAGAAACACATGACAGATACACAGAAGGAAGAGAGGGGTACAAAACTATTTATTACTGACATTTATGTCAAATTAATAGTTTTGTCAAGAAAACCCACACAAATGTAGCTAATTATTTGTAGACATGCAAATCTCCATCTTTCTCCCCCTGACAAAAAATCACAAATCTTCTTCTGCAAAAGGTTAATACATTATACAAACTTTCAACTCTCCCCAGTATGTCAACCAAATCCCATCAAAGAAGGGGTCTCATACTGTGGCCAGGCAGAATTACATTTTGTCTTCTTTATGGCTGGCAGTTTATCACTGAAAATGAATGATTAATGCTGAATTGTAGTGAAAGGGTGTGTAATGCTTTTTAAATGAATCAGACTTTGTAAAAAGGAAAGTGCTAATTACTCTGCAATTTGTATGACCTCTGCTTAAGTACATGAAAGCCTCCTTCTAACATCAGGTGAAATTGCATTTTCAAGTAACATTTTAGAGTCTATGTGGGTGCTGTGCCCAATAAAGCCATTTGTAAATGACTCCTCTCTCAGAATCCATTAGAAAGTGGAGTGAGGAACATTTCGTTGTAGGATTTATAGTCAGTAAGCATGTATTCAGGATGTTCAGAGAATGCACTAACTGGTGAAGGGGATAATTAATAAGATTGGCTTATGAACTACTTAATTACTGACTCCTAGCCTCTTCAGTTCTCCCTCCAAGTGCTGCTTTTGTTCCCTTGTTGCCAATATGCCCCTAACTAACAGAGGTGGCAGCCCCAGAAGAGATTAAAGACATTTAAGGGTACATTAACCGGTTATTTAAAAATGAAAACCAGACTAGTAATTACTTCAAACAGCGGTCATTACTGTATGTCTGATAAACAAAGGCCAGGGTGCAGTTAATAAGCTGTGCTTCTAAACATGACAATTCACCAGCATCCAAGTGACACAGACGTCTAACTTGATCTAATGCATTTAAAGGCTGCCAGGGATGCTTTAGCACATTTATGCATTTATAAACTTGCTAATGTATGCTAATTAGGGTCTACATTATTGTCTTATGTCTCCGCAGCAAAAGAAAAAAATATTAAAGTAAAATTAAGGTGTTTTCTATAAACTAGGTTTAAAACAAACTTTGGATTACATGTACTTCTGTCCTCATCAATAAATGATTAATGATTAAATTACAAAATCAACTGTATAACTTTATTTTTTTGTTTGTTTTGAACATGTATTTATTTGGGAAGCTGGAGACGAAATAGTGAGACCTATTGGAGGGGAAAAGCCTGTGAGAGTCTAGAGTGCATTTTCAGAGTGATGGGTTTTAGGAGCCACAGAAAACACCACATTTGGGTTCTTACCCCCCACCCCCACCTCTAAAAAAGAGGAGGGAGCATCAAGCTACAGTCATGCAATCTGCAAGAGACATGCACAAAAACAGCTACGTAAAAATAAATAAATAAATAAATGCTTCCATACAGAAAATACGCAGTCTGTGGATGTGTCGCTCCACTGACCCACTATGACCTGTTCTTTCTGAAGGCAACAAAGGTAGACGGGAAAGAGGCGTGAGATTACACACATTTAAATCAACTGGATGAGTGCTCTTATTTATGCAACACCCCCTACAATGAATGGTAACAATGTCCTGCTTGTTCACTGCCTCTGTAAAGAGTCCAGGACACACTGCAGCGGCTCAAGTAACTGCTGCTCCCGCTCATTAGGTTAGCCCATCAGTTGGACAATGGGGCCAAGCTTGGTGTGTTCACAACCTATTGTGACAACTAAAATTAGGGACTGATTGAAAATAAAGATGAAAACAAGTCTGTTGGATCCTGTTTAATGCAGAGGGGTTTCAGGGAGCCAAAGCAACAAAGATAATTAATTCAAACTGGAGAGTAAATCATCTAATGTGAAAGTTGACCTTGGTTTCAAGATTGAATAGAAATACAAAATATAAAAAAGTCAAGGCAACATTATCATTTGCCTTTTGTGAACACCTCTGTTCAAGGCATAGATTGTTCTGATTGGTTGTTTGTTTTTTAAAATTTTGAGGTTGCAATCAGATAGCACTACATACAGGTCTGAACTGTATGAATGTGCATTGAAAACGTCTGTAGGTGGTCTGGACCCGTCTGAACACAGTCCATCCTCCGACTGACCTGACGTGACCCCGAGCAGAAGTCACTGTGCCAGCTCCCAGCTGCTGGGGAGCCAGGACATTCTGATGTTTTTATTTATATTCATAAAACTCAGCTGTGGTATATATATATATATATATATATATATATATATATATATATATATATATATATATATATATATATATATATATATACTGCTTTTTTTTTGTTTTGTTTTGCAAGATTTTCAGCTAAAAGATTTATTTAACTGTTCATCAAAATCCTTCTGTATTTTAAATTCCCACTTTGTCCTAATTTTTTTCTGTAAATTGTGTTACGGATGTTTTTGGGTGATTTTCTCTTCAGTTTAATGTTTGTTCTGATTGTTCTTGGACCCATTATGGTTGCTGTTGTCAGGATTTGAGTTTCTTTACAGAATATGTAGTTTTAGGTGTAATGTTTTAATTCGTGTTTCTGTATTTGTGTTTTATTTCCTATGATTGGTGTGTTTTTGTTTATTCCCTGTTTTGCTCCTTGTGCCCGTAGTGTCACTTTTTATTTTACATTTATTGTTCCAGGTCCAGATAAAGGTACAGCTAGACATTTAGATTGACAAGTAGCACACACACACATTTTCTGAAATATTGGTGACTCAAAAATTAAATAAGAGAACTGCCTTTTATAGAGATTTATTATGTGATCAGGTGTTTCCAGGTGTACTCATTTTGTCATATCACTGTGGCTGCTGACAATAAACTTCTGTAATAAAAAAAATATTTATTTCACAGACCAGGTGATGAAAAAATAATGTTGAATTGTTTCATTAAGTAGATCTGTCCAATAGTCAAGTCTAATGAAAGAATTAAGCAATCATTTTTCATAAAAAATACTAATCATGTTCATTACCTGCTCTCAAGACATGGAAGCTACTGAGAAAAAAAACCTCTTCTTTTTATATATAATATTAATAGAAAACATAAATTCTTGAAAATCAGATACAATTAGGTGTGTTATTTGTCCAGTTTAGTAAAACAGTTTAACATTAATGCTTGGTCAGAAGTTTACATGTCATTTAATTATTATTTATTATTTAATTTTTGTTTTTTAAATGTCATTGGTTTGGTAATTAGTTGATGGTCCCTAAGCAGCCCAGTGTGTTTAGGAGGAGGGAGAAGGCACCGGGTCAAACAGCAGGAAGACGGCGCTGAATCCAACCCTGAGTCTCCCTCGTGGTCTGCTGCACTTCAGTTTTGTGGAGTAAATTTGCAGCTTTTTTTTTTTACTTGTTGGTTGTTTGGGTATTTGTTAGTGTGTTTGGTATTTGCAATATATTTCCTTTTGCTTCTGTCTATTTTGTGTGATTGCAGCATTTTTCTTTTGCATCTGTTTTTTGTATGTTTTGGAGTGTGCATCATTCATGTATTTGTGCCAGGCCAACGGGGCGGGAACATAACCATGGCTGCTGTTATCTCTGAGAATGGTGTGCTAACACATTCCCATTATTGGGTCATACAATGCAGACCATCTCTTTAGACTCTCTCTACAGGGATCTCATCCCTGAACAAGAGAGGAGTCAGACTGGAGACATCTTGCCAAAGTAAGTGATAGTTTGGGACAATGTCAGTTTCCATCACTCCAGCATCATCAGGCAATGGTTTGCCACCCACAACAGGATGCTAATGGAGTTCCTCTCACCCTACTTCCCATTCCTTAACCTTCCTTAAAGTTTACTCTGCATGGAGATGGAAAGTATATGATCGGCAGCCACCTACACAGACGACCCTTCTGGCTGCCATGGTGATGACATCACAGCAGATGCCTGCAGAGGCTGGATGGAGAAGATAAAAGATTCTTTCCATGCTGCATCACAAGAGAAGATATTCATTGTGATGTCGATGAGAATGTGTGCTCCAACAGACAGACTGTCAGTCCTGCAGCACTGCATGTACAGTTTTCATTGAGGCGATGGTCCTGTTTACATTTCTACTTTTGTTTGTTTGTTTTCTTTGTGCTGTCTTTTTTTTGTATCACATTTACATGGTCTGTCAACAAATTACAGCTGAAGGGTCCTACTTCAGAGTTTAGACTATTTCTGCATTAAGAGCCTGTTTCATCTGTGTTTGAAAAGAAACCCAGATGTCTCCCTCTTGATCTTATCAGACCACGAGTGGTCATTGACATAACTGACTTCAATTTAGGAAAAGTTAGTGAAGTTAAGTAAAATTAGTCAGTCTGTTAGATAAACTCCATCTCGTCGTCCTTCGTGAGACCGAAGATCCCTCCGCCTCATCACCGCCAGTCTACCGGGCGCCCAGCTGAGCGTCCGTCCAGGCAGCGCCGCCAACTGAGAGGCGACCAGCTGACTGTTGGACCGACTGGAACCAGCCTGAAGGTTCTGCTCAGCTCCTGTTGACTGAAAAGTGTTCTGGAGACGATCCCTCTCGACCACCTTTCATCAAACCAAGGCCTGGTGCTGAATCCAGAGGCTGATAAAAGTCAACTCTCCACAGGATCCAAACTTTCTGCTGGTGCACTTCTGGTGATAACAAGGCTACAGGTTTTTGGTTCTAATTTGTTTATGTTTCCACTCCAATTTGCCTAAATCCACAGTAATATTGTCACTTCACCCTCATGTCAAGTTAAACTTAACTTTTCAAACCAAAGAAGTTTTAAAAGAAGTTTTAACTTCTTTGATTGAATCTGACTCTCCTGTCCAACTTTTATGCTGATTCAACACCTCACATCAATATTTTGGTACCAAATTCATAACCAATTCATGGTTTAGGGTAACCTAACTTTCTGAGACTGATAAACATATAAATCCTACATTTATATAATTTTTCCCTCTTTTCGAGGCTGGTGCCCCATGTTTAAAATTTACGAACTGTTAATGATTCATAACGTCTCCATCATATTTTATGTACCCTGCTACACAGTACAGACAATAAAAGCATATTGTCATGTTGTTAATATAACAGTACACTGTTATATTAACAACATGACGAAGCAGTTTGACTCTTATTTGTATACAATGACACAAGGACTTGTCATTCTGATGGCACTGACATGTTCACTGACAGATATTTACTTTTGAGAGATGATCTAAGGAGGAGAAATGCACTTCCTGTTTCCACATGTGGAGGATGATTTGAGAAATGTACCAAAGCCACTGAGAAAAACAATAATGTTCAACTGTAAGTCATTTCTTTCACTCTTCATGATTTTTTAAAAAGGAAGTAGAAAATTAACTGTTTTGACAGTAAAAAGATTAAGTTTTTTATGCTAAAATACTACAAATTTCTTTCAAATGTAAATGTTTAATAAAACCTTGACAGTTAAAGGTCTTGTGAAGTAAAAATCAAGTTGTACAGTGAAACTATAGTGTACTGGAATAACTGTTTTATGCAATAAAACAATTGTTTTCTCACAATAAACTCATTTCTGTAATAAACCCACATAAATCTTGAGTGTTTTTTTGTTTTTCCTCTGTGTGTGCTTTCTGTCAGAATATAATGTCTCCTCCTTAGAGGTCTGACAGCAGCAACCTACAAAACTGAAATGAGTGTTTTCCTTCTTATCTGAGTGTTATAAATGGTCCTCTTGTTGTGGTCCCCTGATTGGGCCGTAACTCTCAGTAAAACAGCCACAAACAGAGTGATTCAGGTTTTTCAGACACATTCCTTGTGATTCACCAGTTGGCTGTCTGCTGAAATAAACTGAACTAATGGCTGCAGGAACAGTCACTTTTCATAAAAATCTCATTAAAATAGATCATTTCTGTTGTGAATGATGTGAAATAAATGACAACGTTCATAATCATCCCAACATGTTTTCAGAATTCTTACTTTTTTTTTACTTGCATTTAAACTTGTATAATTAAAAGTTATGTCACTGCACCACAATTTTATTTTATTTTTTACATTTTGCTGTATTTTGAAGAATATTTCTTGTAACATAAAAATAATACATTCATAAATATATTTTGGCAATTGTATAAATTCCCTCTTTAGAAAGAAAATAAGAACAAGACTATTATTATTATGATATCTGCACCTTCCCTGTGGATTCAATCACTTCTGTTGCCTGTTCTGTCTTTTTTTTTGCTGCACACAGGGGTGGCATTTCCCTGTTCTTTCCCATGGTCTCAGCAGACCAGGCAGAAGTTTCCCTTTTTTATTTGCTCACTTGTGAGGAGCAAATGATCAGCAAGAACTCAATTAGCAAGTGTCTCTCCCAGCAGGAGTCTGAGCCGGCGCTTGTTCACCTGGCATCAGAGATCAAACTAGCTTAACCAGAGTCCAGCAACAGCAGGAAAAAGAAATGGCTGAGTAAATGTATGTGTGTGTGTGTGTGTGTGTGTGTGTGTGTAGTGAACGGGGCGGCATCTGCTCACATACAGATTTGCTTAATTGGGTTTGACTCCCACAATTACAAGGTAATAATGGTCTTTTCAACCCAGCTATGTTGAAGTCAAATAAGTTTATTCACTCACCCGCATGCTGTCAGAGGGTTTGTAGCAAAAAGCAACTAAGAGAGAGAGGGGAGAGGGAACTAAGCTAAGCAGTGGTTTTTGAGTCTTGATAGGACTCCAGGAGGCCAGGGCACCAACAATGACCGAATTAATGGGCAAGGCACGAAGAGAATGTCAGCTTAGCAGGAGGCTGCTTTGGCCTTTGAGCTGCCTTCTGACGTGTCTGTGATTGTGCTCACCACAACACAACAGGACTTGACCTGTTTGTTGGTATATCTGCTCTGCTACGCTTATTTTACTACTGTCTTTATCATAGCTCACAACAACAGCAGTACAATAAGGTGAGGATTAAATGGCAATAACTTCAATGATGAGTTCATGTACAGTTGTCAGAAAATTTATGTCAGCAAAAACAAGAAAAGAAAAATAAACCTAAAAAGACAAAGTGATGGAGGCAGTGCTCAGAGAAGAAAAAAAATTGTTGTAAGGAGCTTTATTCAGATGGGAGTCAATGATATTGTAGAACAAATGTTGAATGATGAATATGACTTCACTATTATTTAAATAGTAAAATAAAATAAGTCATTAAATTTAAGCTGAGTTTAAAGCAAAATGTTGCAGCAAAAACACTGAGAAAAGAAAAGAATGACAGTCAAACAACCAGTAATATTTAACAGGCACTGGTTTTAATATTCACAGCAAATTTTCATTTACTTTTAGAAAAAAGTCTTTTAATTTTAGTCCATTATATTTTACCCAAATAAATCTACAGTAAATTTAGTCAACTAAAATACAAAATATCAGGATCATTAGTTAGTTTTCTAATTACTGTTGAAATCAAAATTAACAATTACAATAAACACTTAATAATATGTAAAGTTTTAACGTGCAATACACAGTTACAGATGTTAATCTTGTATAAAACATTTTGTTTTTCTGGCCATGTTTCATTTTTAGAAAAAAAATATCACAACAAAATATTGACTGACAGTATATCTGCTGCCACTGAACAGGATCAAAGATGCTCCTCATTAAACCCTGAAAGAAGAAGTGTCAATAACACAAATACTACTATTATTATTATTATTATTATTATTATTATTATTATTATTAATAATAATAATAATAATAATAATAATAATAATAATAATAATAATAATAATAATAATAATGCATTTCTGGATTTAGCACTCACTGGTAATTTATTCAAAAACAGAAATTCTCCAAACAATTTAATCAAAAGTAATGACATACAACTGTTGTTGTTATTAATGTAATAAATAACCTTAAATACATGAGATATCCTGTACAGTCTGTTTTTTCCAGCCTCCTCAGTGTGTTGGTGTCTAGACTCAGTTTTTCTCAGCCCTTCAGTGGATCACAGTTAGGATGAAAAAATACATCCTCTGAGTTCATCTGACACCTAACACAACTACAATTCTTAAAATGTTTGTTAAATGTCTATTTAAATCACAACATGGGTATTTTTTTTCTCAGTAATGTTAAGCCAGCACAGGCATGTTACTGAGCAGCCTAATAACATCAATTTTAGAAAGAAATAATGTAAAATTGTGCTTTCTGGTGAGTTTTGACAGTTTAAATGATATAAAATAAAGCTGTCATGAACTCGTTTCAGACAGCTTGAATAAGAAAAACAAATTATAATTATTAGAGCTTGATTAAGAGAGCTAATACCTAGAAATGAAAGTTAACATTGTCTTTAATAACCAAGCAGTCTATTCCCAGTAATCACCATCATAGAAAATATTGTCCAGAAACACAAGAAATTGGTTTGCTTAAATGTCAGAAAATAATTTTTACTTTTTTTTTTTTTTGTAAAACATTAAAAAAAAACACAAGCCAGTGTAACAATTTGCCATATAGTTATGACAGGTCTTGCCAGCCACAGTTAATACCAGCCATTGAATTTGCGTGCTTCTCATACTAAGTATAATACTTGTACTGACCAACGCACATGCTGTGTTAGTTAGGTTGGGTTCTCTTTAGTTTATTGTAACAAAAAAACAACAAAAACAGTTTTTTATTTCAAGCTGTATTGTGTTTTTGAAAGGAGTAAGTCAGACAGTGGAACCACTGATTTATATAGAGCTAAGTCACAACAAAAGTACTCTCAGGGCATTATATAAAAACATTAACATACATTATAAAGCACCAACTAGTAAAAGTTCTCTATCTAAGGAAGCCAGCAGATTGTGCTGAATCTTCATTTTGTCGCAGTCTCCCATCCTGAGCAGCACATTGATGACAGTGGAAAGGAAAACCCTTTTGCCAGGAAGAAACCTCCAGCAGAACCAGAACCAGAACCAGGCTCAGGACCAGCAGCCATCTGCTTCAACCAGCCGGGGTTAGAGAGGACAGGAAAGAGACACAGACAAACACAGAATGACTGGTTCAGGTGTAGATTCTATTGGAAGGAAGACAAAGAAAATCATGTTAATTATAAAAATAATTACAAAAGAGGAAGTAAAGACAGCAGCAGAGTCAGGAAATGTGGTGTGTTTGTCCTTCAGCAGGCTAACCCTGTAGCAGCATAGGGGAATAGCTCAGGAAACCCTAACCAACCCTAACTATAGGATTTATCGAAAAGTAAAGTCTTAAGTCTAGTCCTAAAAGTAGACAGGGTGTCAGGCTCACAGACAGAAAGTGAATCAGTGGCACAGGTATTACAAGGAACAAGACAACACAGGAATCTAAAACACAGGGAACACAAGGAGCAAAACTAAACTAGAACATCTTATAAAGAAACACAAGGAACAAACTGAACAAATACATCACAAGAACAAAAACAAGAAAATCAAAAAAACGAACACAAAAATGCCCAAATCCTGAGAGAAGTGCTGTGTTAGGAAATTATGGAACAATAAGATCTTTAATATAAAATGAAGCTTGGTTGTTGAGAGCTTTGTATGTTAGAAGTAACATTTTAAATTCTATTCTGAATTTGACAGAGAGCCAGAGGAGCTAAAGCTGGAGAAATCTGATCTCTCTTTTTAACTCTCATCAGGACTCTATCAGCAGCATTTGGGATCAACTGAAGATGTTTTAAAGAGATGTTTTTTTGAATGTCGAGATAATAAAGAATTGCAATAGTCCAGCCTAAATGTGATAAATGGAGCAGTTTTTCTGCATCATTTTGAGACAACATGTTTCTAATTTTAGTGATATTACGTAGATGGAGGAAAGAGGTCCTGGTAACATTTTAATGTGGCTAAAAGACATCCTGATCAAAAATAACACCAAGGTTCATTGCATTAGAACTGAAGGCCAAATTAATGCCATGCAGAGGAAGTGAAAATCTGCAAAGTTTATTTATACAATGCTCAGGTCCAAAAAAACACTACCTTTGTCTTGAGTTTTAAAGCAGATAATTAAGTCATCCTCGTTTTCATGTATTTAAGACATGCTTGTAATCTATGTAACTGATTGGATTCATCGGGTTTCATGGCTGAACTTAACTCAGTATTTCAGTATTGTGACCTGATTCTAATTACTGCACATAAACCCCACTGATGCTGTATGTTTGATCTTGATGCAAAGACCCTTCATTATTCGGCGTAAACAAATTACTAGGCATCTGATGATTTGATAATTTTCACAAGGTTCTTGTGTGGCGTTTTCTGTTTATGTGATCAACAAGTACTTCATATTCTCTATGTGATGCAGAAACCAATTACAGAGACAAAGTGCAACAGATTCAAGGGAAATAGTGACAATGTGATCAAATTTCTTCCAATCATGGTATTTGAATTCCTAAATGCAAGAGATGAACTATTGTCTGGAATGTACAATGAACAGCATGGGATGCAGACAAAACTGGCAATTATGTTCAGATAAACCATTACTTCCTATACAAAACATTTATTTTGTCAGGTTGTAGCCTTGTTGTAAAAACACACCAGCCATGAACATGCTAATGTAAGCTTTATCAGCTTTAGCATTAAATTTATTTTGTTTAATATTACCCTTGAGTTCCTACACATTTTCAATTTTCAGTTCAATTCAGTTTATTTATAAAGAGCCAGTTCACAACAAAAGTCTTCTCAGAGCACTGTCCAAAAATATTCACATACATTATAAAAAGCCAATTAGTAAAAATATCTATCTAAGGAAGCCAGCAGATTGTGCTGAATCTTCATTTTGTCACAGTCTCCCCTCCTGAGCAGCATACTGGCTAAAGTGGAAGGAAGAAACCTCCACCAGAACCAGAACCAGAACCAGGCTCAGGACCAGCAGCCATCTGCTTCGACCAGCTGGGGTTAGAGGACAGGAAAGAGACACAGACAAACACAGAATGACTGGTCCATTGTAGATTCTATTGGAAGGAAGACAAAGAAAAACACATGTTAATGATGGAAATAATTAGAAATACAATTATAGAGAGCAGAGCAAGTTAAGACAGCAGCAGAGTAAGAGAATGTGGTCAGTTTGTTCTCCAGCAGTCTAAGCCTATAAATCATAACTAGGGGATAGCTCAGGAAACCCAAGACAACCCTAACTATAGGGTTTTTCAAAAAGAAAAGTCTTAAGCCTAGTCCTAAAAGTAGACAGGGAGTCAGTCTCATTGACAGAAACTAGAAGTTGGTTCCAGAAGAGAGGAGCCTGATAACTGAAAGCTCTTTCTCCAATTCTACTTTTAGAAACTCTAAGAACCACAATTAAACCTGCAGTTCAAAGTGACGTGCTGTTTGCAAAAATATGGAACAATAAGATCTTTAATATTGTAAGGATTTGGGTTTTTATGTTCCGGTTTGTTGAAATGTTATTTCTGTTTGAGTTCTTGTTTACTGTCACCAGTCACTCCTCCCCAGTTGCTTCTCCCGGTCTCCTGCCACACCCACCTCCACCTGCTGTCAGTTGTTATCAATCACCTGTGTCCAATTACCTCATCACCCTCCGTGCTTAAAACCCGGTCATTTCCTCCTATACGTCGCTGGTTCATTGTTGTTTGTTGGTGTGTTTTTGTCCTGCCTGTTCCCGGTCCCGAGCCTGTTCTTGTTTCTGTTCCTGCCTAAGATTGGATTTAGTTTATGTTTATGTTTTTGCTGCCACGACAGCCTTTGTTTTGTTTATCTTTTAGTTAATTAAATTTCTTTGGGGTTTGCCTCCGTCATCACCTCCCTGGACAAATATAGGATGGAGCTTGGTTGTTGAGAGCTTTGTATGCTAGAAATAAGATTTGAAATTATATTCTGAATTTGATAGGGAGAAAATAGAGAGAAGCTAAAACTGGAGAAATATGCTGATTCTCAGTCATCCAGGACATGGTGAATCCAAAAAAAGGATTAAAAACAAAAACAACTGGACTTCTAATCTGTAGTTGAAGACGTTTCGCTTCTCATCCGAGGAGCTTTCTCAATTCAGAAATAGAGAGTGTGGAGTTGAGCTTTTAAAGCTGAGATGTGATGTAAGCTGGATTCACATACAGATTGTTCTTACTCTCCTAACAATAGAGGCTCGTTAGGGTCCTTGTTTGTCTGACTCACTGATGGGCCACTCTGG
>NC_051442.1:24816335-24833816 GCF_001649575.2 Kryptolebias marmoratus
CCTCCTCCTCTGTTTAATGTTGGTTTCTCCTTTTTGACATAAATGGCTTCTTTTACCCCCCTCTCGAACCATCTGTCTTCTCCGTCCAAAATATGGACATTTTGGTCCTGAAAGGAGTGTCCCTTATCTTTGAGGTGTAGGTGAACCGCTGAGACCTGTCCAGAAGAGGTGGCTCTCCTGTGTTGAGCCATGCGTCTGTGGAGAGGTTGTTTGGTCTCTCCAATATAGAGGTCTGGACATTCCTTACTGCACTGAACTGCAGACACAACTCCGCTCAGTTTGAAAATGGTCATCCCTTATGTTGCTGGAGTATCTGAGAAACTCAGAAGGATTTTCTCCAAACACAACATCCCAGTACATTTCAAATCCAACAAGACTCTCAGACAGAGGCTGGGAGTTAAAATACATTCAGATCAAAAATAACACCAAGATTCTTTACATTAGACCTGGAGGCCAAATTAATGCCATCCAGAGGAGGTGTAAGGCTGCAAAGTTTGTTCCTAAGAGGCTCAGGTCCTAAAAACCACTGCCTCTATCTTGTCTGGGTTTAAAAGTAGACAATTAGGAGTAATCCAGGTTTTTATGTCTTCAAATATGTTTGTAATCTAAGTAGTTGATTGGATTCATCAGGTTTCATGGCTAAATATAACCGAGTATCATCAGCATAACAGTGAAAGTTTATCCCATGCTGTCTAATAACTTTATCTTATGGAAGCATATATAAAGTAAAGAATATTGGTCCAAGCACTGAACCCCGAGGAACTCCCTGCCAAACTTTTGTGTATGAAGAAGATTCATTATTAGCATTCACAAACTGGAATCTATCAAATAAATATGATTTGAACCATTTTAGAGCTGTTCCTGTAATCCCAATATCATGTCCAAGCCTCTGTATTGGAATATTGTGATCAGTTGTATCAAATGCAGCACTGAGACCTAATAGGACAAGTATGGACACAAGTCCAGTCTGAGGCCAGGGGAATATCATTAGTAACTTTCACCAGTGCTGTTTCTGTGCTATGATGAGCTCTAAACTCAGACTGAAACTCCTCAAACAGATTATCTCTGTTGTTTACACAATTGATTTGCAAATATTTTTGCAATAATTTTTGACAGGAATAGGAGATTAGATATAGGTTTATAATTGGCCAGAACTCCTGAATTAAGATCAGGTTTCTTAAGTAAAGGTTTAATTACAGCAACCTTAAAGCTCTGTGTCATTCTGCATTAGAGACCTGTGACCTTCAGTCTATACTTGGTACAGATGTCCTGTACAGTATTCCAGCCACTAGGTTATGGCATTAAATGTATGCTTTGCCTGCATCTTATATCCTGTTACTATGTGCTGGACTGTCAGAGGGACATCTTTGTACAGCCAATCTTGGGTCCTGTCTGGTATGATAGACCCTGGCCTGTATTGCTCTTGTGCTGAGGGCCTGCTCTAGTGTCAAGTTCGAGTCATCCTGAATAGTGATTCTGATGCTCACTAGTCCTCTGCCTCCCTCCTTTGTCTTGGTGTACAGCAGTGGCGGCTGGTGGAGTTTTCTCCAGGGGGGCTATAAGTCCAAAATAGACATATACCAAAACATAAACTAAGGTATTACAGAAGCAACATTATAATGTACATATAAATGCACAAGTGCTTCCTGAACACACCAATACTTACAAAGACGGAAGTCTCCTAAGGCACAAGCCTGTAGGACACATTTAGTGTTTATAAGATCTGTTTTCTCCCTTATTTTTACCGGGGAAAACACGTCAAAGCTGGTTTTATGGTGAGAGCACTCACTACGTCACGTATTCTGTATGTACAATATAACGAAGATCAGATGTCTCACTCCGATTAGAATTCAAAACCAAAACATTTTAACAGTTTTTTAGCATAAATTTTCTTAAACTAATTATTAACTATGAACTTATTTATTACCTTTTGTATGTAACTTTGTCACGTAATGAACTTATTACTGTTTTTGAATAAAAGGCAGCTCACCCGCAGCTCGACTTTTCAATCAGGCGAACTTTCTGACTGACGGATGTGACGTCAGCCTCCATGGCGGGAGTCCCACGCTCCGGCGGCGGGAGGCGGAGTCAGCACTGGGCGCAGGAGAGGTGCTCCCTGAACGGTCCTATCTCTTGAACTGAAGAGGAGCTACTGCGCATGTACAACTTTTAACGAGAGTCTATGGACAAAGATTTTTGCGCCCCGGGGCGGAAATACGTCACCAATCAGACAACGTCAAGAACAAACCAACTTTACTTATCATTAACTATAAAATATTTATCTTACACAACTAAAAATATATATGCATATATTTTGAAAACTTTTTATTTTATTATTTAATTTTTTACGTCTTATTTAAGGTAATGTGAGTGGTGGGGCAGCGCCCTTGCGCCCTCTATTGGCCAGCCACCACTGGTGTACAGTCTCATGGTGCTGGACATAGGTTGAAACCCTCTGTACATTGTGAGGAGTAAGATCAGACGTTATTAGCATTGTATTTAGAATACTTTTGCTTAAAACAACAAAGGTTAAGAGGAAAACGGAGTAAATCTGGTGGGGTAACAGATTTGGATAGGCAAACAGATCTCAATACAACACTAGAATGGCACACCATTAATTTATTAAACATGAGCCCAGACTTTGGTCAAAAGGTTTCCTCAAACATTTACTTTCTGAAAAATGTAGCAACCAGGTAACCTAACTTCACAGAGAGCATTTAGCATAAAAAAGTTTTGTTTTTCCTGCAGACTCATCTTGTGTGCAACATTTTTCTGTTGCTGTTGTAAACCAAGAAAACCTTGCAGAACATACAACCATACTTTTATTGTCAGCTAGCTTGAAGTACTCCAATACTTTACACCCTTTTGACCTTCAAAAACTTTTGTGTCCCAGCTCATTCAACTCTGTCACAGCCACTGACTCATGACAGTTTGAAACTCTGAACTTGACTGACATATTCAGCACACTAGTGGTGTGGAGAAAAAGAAGTATTTCAGTTGAAACATTTTAGAAAATTAATGATAAATTCTTTAAAAATACGTGTCATCTAAAATTATTGACGTCAACAAATGATAATAGTAGACATTATCAGTTATGACAATTATTCACAGCAGCCCTACTGGAGATTAAAACCAGCTGCATGTGATGCTCAACTGGATCAAGCAGATGTAGAAAATGGATGGATGGAGTAATAGAATTTGTTCCCTTCAGATTTTATAACGATTGTGCAGTATGTTATGAAAAAGTTATTAAAGAGTAAATTATTAGGTTGAAATTATTTTTTAAATTATTTGATAGTGACAAACAAGGTTCCTTAAAAGCAGATGCTAAAATGTCATTTTGTAGCAACAGTTTGTATAGAACAGTCTGTCATTTGATGTAGAGAAATAAAAAGTAAATTCACAGTTCTGGCATGCACACACATACACACACAAAAGTTTCCAGTGTGGGCCAACTTGTATGGACTTTAAAGCACTCTGCTGTCAGTCATGATTAGCTCTAACGATGGTCTCATTTTGACGCTTCAGAATCAAGTCTTGGCAAATAGCCTCAGGATGGGGAGCCACATGTTACAAATGGCTTTTCCCTGATATAATATGTTGCTGCAAATTACAAAACACAGGCAGAAATAATGTGTAAAGTCAAGTTTGGTGAGGGAGAAAATGGAAAAATTTAGGGCTGTGTGCCACTCTAATGGATATCCTTGTGGCTGGGAGAAAATGGGACTCAATAATGTGTCCTTAATGTCTGCCAGCACTGTTTCAGAGAGTGTATCAGAAGAAATGTCCCTGCCATTTCTGCACGCAATCACTTAATGGGACGGACAAATCTCAGGAAAATAGATGCACTGATCTATTTTTGGGCTTAACAGATGTAGTGAAGCTCTAGCTCTTGGAAGACAAAAAGAAAAAAAGGTAGATGTGAAAAAAATTAGGCTGCCAACAAGCAAAGATAAAAACAAGGCTTTCACGATTCACTCAACGAGAGAGCATGCCTGTCATGTTTGTGTGTGGCTTGAGTGCAGACAACACTGACAAGAATTTCAATTATTTAATTAGGGAGAGAAAATGAAAAGACTTAAGTGTTGTGATTTCTGCAAGCTTTTATAGATCAATCTAATGTGTGCTCACATTGGAAATCAACCAAGATGGAAGAGGGGCAAGTGAAGTAGCGTCTTCCTTAATCATGCAATTAAATTGGCATATTAGTTCCTTGATATATTCATTTAAGTGGTTAAGTGGAAAGGTTTCTCTCCCTGCCCACGCTGTTTCATGGGTGGCTGTAGAGTGGCTTCACCATCCACATGCTCTTATGAATAGAGCCATCCTTTATTTGCTGTGAAAATGCTGAAAGCACTTTCTGCACAAATTAGCCTTTTGAAGGCTTGAAAATTCAATTCAGTCGAGTTGATTTAACTATTTAGGCAAAAGACAGCTGGATCTAAACCTGTTGTAAAAGGTTTAACAGTAATTTTTGTTTTCAAGCACCATTTCAAATGTATATTGTGAAATTTTCTTAACTAGACTAGGCTTGCTGTTAGTTCAAAACTCTTTAATACCATTTCTGACTTTGTTTATTTAAAAGAAATTTAGACATGCTACAAATAAGAGCAGTTATTTACTATATACAATTTTAATTACCTCCAAGGAGGTTATATTTTCTGCAGTGTTGCTTTGTTTGTTTGTTCATCTGTTAGCAAGATTACTTAAAAAATAATAAATAGTGTTTGATTAAATCTTCAGGAAATGTTGGGATTGTCACAAAAACCAGGTCACAATCCAGATCCCCATTTTTTTAAAGCTTTTAGAATTTGAGGTTAGTTTAGTTTATCTTGTTTAGCTTTTGCGTTTCATTGTGTTTCATTGTGTTTAATTACTGCTGTAACTTTGTCTGTAATTTTGTTCTTGTGTTGTAAAGCACTTTGAGTCGCCTTGTGCTGAAAAGGGCTATATAAATCAATGTACCTACCTACCTACACTGTCTGAAGAAGTCCACATCTTCTTTTATAATACATTTGATACTAAGATGGCACCCTCGAGTGATAAAAAGTAAATGAACTAAATTTACTGTGGAGGAAACAATTATTTGATCTTTGGCAGATTCTGTAAGTTTGCTCATGTAAAAAGAAATTAACAGTTTTTAATTTTTATGGTAGTATAATTATAATGGACAAAGACAGAATATTAGCTAAAAGTTCTGGGAAAGATAAACACATTGTAAAAAAAATTACAAACTGATTTGTATTTGATCAAGAAGCAAAACCTGACTTAGTATTTGGTTCAGAAATCTTTGTGTAATATTTGATAAAAGAAAATCTATAGTTTTAATGTGTCCAGCAAACCAAGCCAGAAAACCATCACAGGAGTCAAAAATTAAACCTTTTACTTTGAAGGGGGAAGGAAGCCTAGTGAGTGTCTGTGGAAGGGAACGGAATTGAGCTGGCCAGCGTCTCAGTATGAAAGATCAGGATTATCTGTAGAAATTAGTTTGGTAATCTTTCTCTGTTTCTTGTCTTTCAGGAGCTCAGGGAGGAGGCCAGGATTCCTGGAACACAAAGACAGCCGATGAGGTCTTTTGGAATTACAGAAGGCGAGTCTTCTTCAGAGGTAGAAGAGAAAGAAAGTGGACAGGCAGCAACACAAAGGACGAGCGGACTTCTCCTGAAGCGCTGGAGCTTTTACCACAGATTTGTTTCTCAGAGGAGTCCAGAAGACACACGGAGGATTCTACAAGGAGACACAGGTAGAAAACATTCAATTTCTGAGACAAACTTCCACTTAGGAAATACACATGAGAGATTGGCTGAAGCGTTTGTGATCACCGTGTGAACTTAACAGAGCAACAGAGAATCGACATCCAACTCAGACTTAAGTATGGTTCTTGGTAATCAGGAAGATCATTCTTAGTGCTGGCAGATCCAACACTGTCTAATCACTGCTCTTAGTAAAATCACACTGCAATTAAAATAGTTAGTGGAGAACATACATAGCAGCAAACAACTGGAATCTTGACATTCCTCCTCTTTAACGATCACCATCTGGTAACCTTAAATGCTTTTCAGGATGAAGCCTGTAGAAAGGAGGAGGAGATGAGATTGGAATCCATGATGAAGAAAAGTGAGATACATGACCTCTCCTCATGGACCTTTCCAGTCTATTGGGTACTGCAGGCCCTGTCCTCTGGGATCCAAGATGCAATTACCAGTATTTGGTGGGTTATCAACAATGATATGGGTGGGAAGTGGGGAGCGGCTGGAGGGCACAGTGTGCTGGTTTTGACAGGTTTTACCTGGAAGACTTGAAAAGTAGGATGGACCTTCATGGAGGCAGGTCACTTGAGACATATAGAAATGAGCTTTACAATGTATTCCACCACTAATCAACCGAGGAATCTAGGTGCTAGTTTCTTGAAAGAGCCTTTGAGGGGAATATCTTGAAAAGAAAGTCAGATCCTTTGACCAGGTTGATACTGAGCAGCTGGGGTTCTTCTTCTGTTAGCCATAATCCGATTCTGGTTAGCTGTGCAGAGGAGAGCAATCTTAGTTTTGCACCAGAATCTCCTAAAGCACCTCAAATGGTGTTGGATTAAGGGGACCATGACTTCCATCTCTTGACTGGATAACAGTGGAGGTAGGTACCTAAGAGAGGCCTCAAATGGATCAAGCCAGTGGCAGAAGTGGTAAGGGTGTAATGTGTATAATCAATACATCCTAGATCTGCACTTCATGTAGTAGCATTGCTATTAATAGCACGAAGTAGAGTGGCTCCAGTTCTTGGTTTAACCTCTCAGTTTGACCATTAGACTGCCGGTGGAATTCCTTGATGACAGACTAACCAAGGCACCAAAAGTGCTGCAAAATGCTTTCCAAACTTGTGAGGTAAACTGAGGTCTGCAGTCTGACACTATATCTGTGGGGATTGTGGAGGATGTGTGTGTGGAAGAGGATTTCATTCTATAACTTACAGGCAGCTGCAGATTGCAGCTTACCAATTATGGAAGAGCTATGTTCGTGTGTAGTGCTCGGCTGTTATTGTCAGAACTTTCCAGAACAAGGAGTTTATGATAACAAGACGTTCCCTGGAACCACACTCAGCCAGTTGTTCTGGCTGATTTCCTGTAAGTGTCGTAGGAGTTATGTAAACTTCTGACCAATCACGAACTAGTCAGAAGTATGTAATAGACACCAGTGCATTTCATCTGTTTAAATACGCCCAGTTTCAAAGATACTTTGGGATTCTTGTGGATTTTGTGATGACTATAAGATGTGACAATTAAAAAGTCCCCAGTGTTCTGGCACTGAGGAGAGAGAGAGGGGCACTCATTTATTTCGGTGTAAGAACTGCCTTTAGATCCCACATGTGTAGAATGTTTTCAGATGATTTTGGTTAATTAGAGGAGGAGAACTGGCATAAGAGGGCATCAAGTTTTATGTTTCTGGATTCCATGCGGTAGGTAATGATGAATTGGAACTGTAAGAAGAAGAGTAACCATCTGGCTTGGTGTGAATTGAGTCTTTTGGCTGGCTGCAGATATGCAAGGTTTCTGTGGTCAGCCCATACAATAAAAGGATGTTTTGCTCCTTCCAAGTGTCTTCATTCATCCAGGGCCATCTTAATAGCTAGAAATTCCCCATTTCCTGTGTTATAATTCTGTTCAGCGGAGGAAAAACAATGGGAGAAAAAGAAGCACAAAGATCATCAAAAGATGATCAAAGAGTTATCCTGAGTCACTGGGGAAGTACAGTTCTGGCTCTTGAGTCAGAGGCATCAAGTTCAAGGAAGAACTGCTTTTGGGGGTCTGGGTGAATCAAAACAGGTGCAGTAAAGGTGCAAGCACAGGGTCAGTCTACACCTGCCCACTCTTGAATATATACCCTAGGAATGTGATAGAGGTGACGTGGAACTGACATTCTCAGCTTTGACAAACAATCTGTTTTACAATAGGCGTTGGAGGACTTGGCGGACATGTAGTTGGTGCCCTTCAGGGTTTTCAGAGAAGATCAGAATGTCATCTAGATATGCAAAAATAAAAATGTTGAGGTAATCATGAAGAGTGTCATTAACCATAGCCTGAAATATGGATGGAGTGTTTCTAAGTATAAAAGACATAACTAGATACTCAAAATTGCTCTGGGGTATCTTGAAATCAATTTTCCTTTCTGATCCTTACTAGATGGGAGGCACTGTGGAGGTCAAGTTTAGAGAATATTTTGGCTGAATGTAATTGCTCAAAAACTGAATCAATGAGGGGTAATGGATTTTTGTTTTTCAGTTATTTGATTTAAATCTCTGTATTCAATGCAGGGTCTGAGTGTCTTATTATTCTCAACAAAGAAGAGACCTGCACTGACTGGGGAAGTGGACAGCTGGATTATACCTGCTGCCAAGGAGTTTTCAATGTTCAGCCTCATTGTCTCTTTTTCTGGACCCAACAGGTTGTACAAATTGCTGGAGGGAAGAGATGCTCCTGGTAGCAAGTCAATTGCACACTCATGGGTTGATGTGGAGGCAGAGAGAGGGCTCTTTCCTTGCTGAATACATAAATTAGATCATAGTAAATAACAAGTACATTAGAGATACACTATAGTGCCAAAGGTAGTCACTCACACATCGAAAACATTGAATTCATGTGTTCCAATCACTTCTATGGCTATGGGAGCATAGAATCAAGCACCTAGGCCAGCAGACTGCTTGCAGACTGATTATAAACGTTGTGAAAAAATGCGTCACTCCCAGGAGAACAACATCAGAGGAGCCAACAAATTCATTGCTCAAGACTGTAAGACCAAACACACTGCCTGAATTGACTATAGGAAAGCATATGACTCAATGTCACACACATGGATCCTGTACAACATCATCAGAACACTACAAACCTTCATCAAAATCTTAATGTACCGTGCATCATATAACAAGGTAATGCTCTGTCTCCTCTGTTGTGCATAGGCCTGAACCCTCTCAGTCAGATCATTACAAAGAGTGGCTCTAAATACTGGTTCCAGTCATCAGCCACGTCCTGTGCATAGATGAAATCAAGCTGTATGCTAAAAATAACTGAGACATTGACTCACTGATCCATCTTAACAAGATATACAACAATGACATTGGAAGGTCATAAATGCAGTCAAATGGTATCCAAGAGGCAATGTAATCATAACTCAAGAGAATATTGCAGATGTCCATGACAGCTACTGTTGAGAAAACCATGTTTTTAGTATTCACCCCTTTCAGAGGAATCTCACCTGACCACTTAGTTTCTCTCACCGGATCTTCAATGTTGCAGAAAAGACGGACACACAAAACGAGTCCAGACCAGAGGTTTAATGACCAATCATACATTTATTTAAACATTCAGCCGAATTGAGACAACAACTCACCAACAAGAAGAAACAGCAACACGTTCCCAGTTGTGTCTGAAGTAATAACCCTTTCACTTCTTTTTATACTATAAATCATATTATCATATCATGATGCCCTGGAACCTTCAGCCTCCCTCACCCCACTTACACAACTGTTCTTTGTGATTGTTTTATCATAAGCTAAGCATGACCTTATTTCAGCAATCAAATCATTTTAGTGATATTGAAGTTTGTTTACATTTTATCATAACCTTCTTTTAACAATCAAATCATTTTATCAATATCCAAGTTTGTTTATATTTTATCGTTGACTAAGTGTAACCTCATTTCTTAGCAATCAAAGTATCAAAGTTTGATTATATTTTACAGTTTGAACTGCATTACCATTTAGCATTTATACAAGCTTTAACTGTTTGCACCTTTGTGAGATCCCTTTGAATGAATTATATCATAAAGCTGTAATGAGTTTAACTGAAATGAGAAATGAGCACAAACCATATTTTACACTACAAAAACCTTGGAATTCCACAGGCACATTGTAACTATGATGAGGCCACAAGGAAATCAGCAACAACCAATCCCCCCAAAGAATAAGGTAGGTCCTGAAGAGCCAGCTGAACGGTAAGAACAAAGTCCAAGCCATCAACACATATGCAGTACCAGTCATCAGATCCCCCAATGGTATAATAGCCTGGCCAAAGGAGGACATAGACGCTGCTAATATCAAGACATAGAATCTCCTCACAATGCATGGAGAGTTTCTCCCCAAGTTCAGCACCCTAAGACTGTAAACTAAGACAAAGGGGGGAGGCAGAGGACTAGAGAGCGTTATAGCCGTTATACAGGATGATTAAACTACACTCCTGAAGTACATCAGGAAGAAAGCCTTTAATAATGAACTGCTAAGTGAATGTCTCAGGCAGCAGAAATCAAATGTGGAAGAGGAACAAGAGGAACCATCATGACAAGATAAGCCCCTGCACAGCCTATACCTCAGGCAGATTGAGGAAGTGGCTGATGTCAAAAAATCCTACCAGTATTTAGAGTGGGCGGAACTGAATGACAGCACAGAGGCACTATTCATGGTAGCAGAAGAGCAGGCCCTCAGCACAAGAGCAATAAAGTCAGGGGTCTATCATACCAGGCAGGATCCAAGATGTAGGCTGTGCAAAGATGCCCCTGAGACTGTCCAGCACATAAAAGCAAGATGTAAGATGCAGGCAGACAAGGCATACATGGAACACACTAACCAAGTGGTTGTAATACTTTACAGCAGGTGTCTCAAATCTCCCGCCCCAGGGGCCAATTGTGGCCTGCGGACCGATATTTCGTGGCCCCCTACCTGAAATCAAAGCTTGGTGTTACTGCGGCCCATGCATTTTTTCCTCACATGCACCTGTGTGAGTTGTCACCCTGAGCGTTTTATACTTTTTAGCACTTGTGGGCTACTGTAGCTCAGGCTCTTGACAACACGAATTACCAACATTGGTCACTTGAAACGTGTTTTGGGACTGTCACCGATTGGAGGGAAAATATATCCTGTTACTCAGTTCAAGGATGTTTTTATCACCCAGCTCCAGTCATGCCTTTTTCAAAATGTGCCGTGAAGAGAAAGGTTGGCGATGAGCACAGACAATTTCAGGAGAAGATGGAATATTAATAAATATCGGCTGTGTAAGAGGAAGCCAAGTCTCTGGCAGCAAGGAGTAGTAAGAAGTAAGATAAGCTTATGTTCCGAAGAACCGTTCATGTTCTGAATTGTTATTAGTAAAGAGAAGATTGGATCGGTTGTACTTTTTTGTTGAATACTGAAAACCCATTTTTTGTGGAATACTTGATGCGGCCCAGCTTCACCCAGACTCTACCTTCAGCGGACCCAAGATAAGTTGAGTTTGAAACCCCTGCTTTACAGAAATATCTGTGCCAGGTATGAATCGGAGGTCCCACAGTCAAAGTGAGAGATTCCAAGGGTGGTGGAGAATGATGAGACAAAAATACTATTGAACTTCCAGATCCAGACTGACATACAGGTGACAGCTAACCAGCCTGACACTGCATTGGTCAAGAAGCTACAGAAGAAAGCAGTGGTGATAGACGTAGAAGTCCCAAGTGACATCAGGAAGAAGGAGATTGACTTGGTGTGATCGCCTGTGTGCATGTTTGCATGTCTCATGTGTTGGTCCTATGATGAACTGGCAATTTTAGATGTGCTGAAAACTTAATGACTATATCAGCAGAATGCCAGACAAACACTCCTTGTATAATCTTAATTGTTACATGACAGGTCCTTACTTAGCATTGATACCAAATGTGTACATAGTGACTTTATATAGCAAAGTTAATCTCTGAAAAGCAAGGTGAATTAAAAAAACATGAAGTTACTAGTCTGTCACTGTGGTATATTGTCCACTTTGATGGTCCATGGGAAGATATCAAATGCCCTCCTGGCTGCCTCACTGCAGATGGAAGAAAATAGGTTGTGGTCTATAAAAATGAAGTTAGATGTAAGTGCAGCACTCAAATCTCAAGAAGAAAAAAAACCTTTTTCTGGGGCATTTTGTTGTTGTCAATTGGTCTGAGCAACTTGCTGTAATGCAGGTAATAGAGCTACTCTTCTCCTTTCATCTTTTGGGTTTTGTGTGTGTATGTGTGTCAATGCAGGGGAGGGGTTTGCACAACAGGAGAAAATAAAGCCAGATGATGGTCTGAATGAAGAAAACATCTTGTTGGAACACTGTGAAAGGATCTGCACTGGTGTGAACTGTTTCTTCAAACATGTGCTGGATTACCTTCAAAGCTTCAGATACTAGAGCATCTTCCCCTAGACTCAAAGTATTTACAGCACTCTTCCAAATGAAATAGGAAGGAGGTTTTAGATATGCAAGCTGTCACTGATAAACAAACTTGCCTTAAATAAAATGAAGTGAAATACATCTTAGGTTTTGTCCTCAAAAAACATTTTTTGTGAATAAATGAAAGTTTTTTTTTAATTGTTTAAGCCTTGTTTTGATACAGTAACAGATTTATGAGCCCCTAAACAATATTTCTCAAAAACGGGTTTTAGAGTGAAAAAAAATGGACAGCCTAAACACAATCTTTTGAAAACAATGTCATAGTAAACCTAACCTATGACCTCAAGTGTGACAGATGTAACAACAGTAACAACAATAATAACCTTGTTATTGATCCAGAGAACGGTTGTCTGCCACACTAACATTTATGCGGAGGAGCTACAACTGTTTAGAGATACATGAGCTATAGCACTGGAAGCTTTACAGAAATAGTATATGGTGAAATGTCAGTATTTGTCTGTATTTTCCAATAAATATTGTAATAGACATGCAATTCAAATGACTGTTATATCCAGTTAGTTTAAACTGTACATAAAACAGCTGCTGCTCTTTTTTATGTTTGTAAACTGCTTTATGTAGGAAATATGACAAATAAAAAAGAGCCTTCACTTCCAGTTTTGAAGAGAAAATTATTAACAAAAAGATCAGGTAATTTTAGCTAACAGTAAGTTTGGTATAACTATAACAGGTAATTTGAGTAAACTAACAAACATGAAGAAACTTTCCTTTAAGAGGAACCATATAAAAAATATCAAGAATACTAATCAAAAAGCAATTACAAAATCAAATACAGAAATAAAAACATCAGTTAAGTAACTGTAGCTAAAAGCAAGATTGGTATAACTTTGACAAGTAATTTGAGTAAACTAACAATCTGTAAGTCGGTCAGTAATGTATAACCTAATAGACCATTTAAACATAAATAAACTTTACTCTAAGAGGAAGTGAAGTGAAGTGAAATTTATTTATATAGCACGTTTCAGCAGCAAGGCGATTAAAAGTGCTTTACAACACAGAAACAACAACAGGATCAAATAAACAACAATCAGATACATACATGATCAAATACAGCAAATATCATAGAAACATCATAATCAAATACAGATCAATCATGAATAATCTAAATGAAATGTAGAATAATCTAAATGAAACAATGAAACTAAATATATCTAAACATGAGCTCAGACAGTCAAAATAGTAGCTAAAATAATCTAAATAAAATCATGATAAAGTTAAAGCTGAACTAAACAACAATCAGGCTAGGACAGTCAAAATATGAGCTAAGATAAACTAAACTAAACTAAATGTGCATGAAGACTAAATAAGCTAACATAAACTGAAACATGACAATGCTAAGCTAAGAGTAGAACATAACTAATAGTACCAAAAGGCCCGCTAAACAGCCAACATTAGAATTACTAACTAAGGGAGGGGAGGGAGGGAGTAGAATGAGAGTGGGATGACAGAGATGACTCAGAAACAGCGAAAAGTGTGTGTGTGTGTGTGTGTGTGTGTAGAGGTGGTAGAAGATGATGTGGTGCATGTTGTATGTGTGTGTGTGTGTGCGTGTGTGTTTGTAAAGAGGTCCATGAATCCCGTCACAGAGGCCATTGTCTTTTATAACATGATGGAATGTTTATCAGCTAGCCCAGAGCAGATCCACAGATGTCCTTGCATGGAGGGAGCATTGCATCTTGTTTACATAAATTCCGGGGAGAATTTGAAGATAGCCGACCAAGGTCAGCGTCATACATAACAGTAATTGTTTTGGTTCAGGCAGACTTGTTTTCTGTCAGCCTTGAAAGGCTTGCTGATACTTCTCAATGGTGAATCCAAACTTAGGTCGGCTATACGCTGGGGCAAAAGGCAGCAATGCCCCCTCAAACAAATGTCTTGCCCCCTCAAAACAAACCTGGCAGAAATAACATCTCACTAACGTTCTGCTGTGCATCGCACTGAGCAGCAGGCTTCGGTGTTCTCCCGTTTGCTGACAGCGGAGAGCCGAACTCCACCTCCTCCCCTCCCCTCTCCTTCCCCCCCCTGGCTAGTAAACGACCAATCAGCGATCAGTATGCAACTGAGGCTACTGGTTGCCTGACTAGCTAGCGGTGTCGGATTTCTCTCTCACAAAGGAAAAGCCGAAGCGGTAAACTTTAAGGAAACAGAGAAGCTCCATGAAAAACGTTATAGCGATTCATGTTGTGTGAGACACTTTATAAATAGTTACCTATAAAAAATATACAGCATGTATTTTGTTAACTCAACCGGGCAATACGTTGCTGTTCATTTCCAAATGTGAGCCCATAAGTGTGGAAGCATTTCTCAGTCACATAAGCACAGACAGACGTGCATGACCAGTGCACAACACAAACTGAGGAAAAATTACCCTGGTATCAAAGACCACTATATCAAGCCCCACCCCCTTTCCACTATGCATGTTGTTTTGAAAATGATCACAGCATTTTTTACCAAGCTTTTCTCACTTTTCACTCTCACAGAAGTTAGTAGTTCTTAAAGAGCTTTGCGTGTGGGGATTTATTTTCTCCGTGATTTCACCATAAACTTCGAACTGCATAGTAAAACAATATTGCTTTTAAAGAAGGAGTTCCATTTTGTTAATGCTAAGTGATGCATCCATTTTTTAGAGCATTTAAAAAAGTTAATGCTGCTCCTTCCTCTACCAGTAGCAGTGATGCTGGGAGTACTTTGGAAGCAGCAGCTACTACACTCTTACCATCAGCCATTTCCCCCAATGATTTAAATGGCAGTGAACCATCTCAGCCAATACTGGGTAGTTACCCAAAGCGTGCACTTGGTACATCATTGAGATCATTCAATCCTGCCTGGTACCGCACGCGAGCATGGCTAGAATACTCCGTTAAGCAAGATGCATGGTTTTGTTTTTCCCTGTCTGAAATATGGCACTGGTAATGAGAGGGATGTTTTTACCTTAACTGGTTTTAACAACTGGAAAACAGCACTTGATCGGGACAAGGGGCTACAGAGACATGTGTCCAGCCACAATCATATTCATAATTCAACCATCTGGACTCAGCACAAAAGCAGAGAGGCTACAGGGGGGACTGTAGACTCCCTTCTGTTTGGCAAAACACAACTTGAAAAAAAACATTACTATATCAAGAGTGGGGACAATGCTGTTAAGTTTCTCTGTGTGAATGAGTTGGGGCTCCGTGGGACTGCAGAAACTTGGAGACATGATGCACATACAGCTGACAATGGTGATGTTGCTTCAGGTCTTTTTCTAAAACTGATGGAGTACACCTTAGAGAAGGATGAGAAGCTAGCAAATATTGGTAAAGGTATCCCAAAGAATGCAAATTATAAATCTAAGGATATCCAAAATGAAATAATTTAAACATTGGCAAATATGGTGCTTACAGAAGTCAAAAAAAAAAATGAAAATGCTGATTCTGCAGGGTTTTGCCTCAAAAGTGATGGGACCAGGGACAGGTGCAATGTGGAAAATGTATCTGTGATGCTTCGCTTTGTCAGCAGTTCCTTGCCAGAAGAACATCTAATTGGATTGCTTGACTTGGGTCAACTTGATGCAGAGTACATCACCTCTGAGATACTGACACTCCTCTCTGATGATGGCTGCAGTGCTGACAACATACTTAGCCAGTGTTATGATGGAGCTTCTGTGGTGAGTGGGGTAAGAGGTGGTGTACAAGCTCTGCTCAAAAGAAGCTTGCAAGACATGTCCCATACGTTCACTGCTAAAATCACCAACTGCTCTTAGTGGTTGTGCATGCCATGCAGATCGAACCTTGTGCAAAAAGATTTTTTTACCTTTCCAGTTCACTCTACAACTTTTATCAGCACCACTATGTCTCCAAGAAATATGATGCACCTAATCTTAGAAGGCTGCTTCATATTCGATGGATGAGTCACTATGAGGTGACAAGATGCATTGTGGACAATAAAGACCAGATTCTCAGTATTTTATCTCAGATGACTGAGGATGATGTTGCTTCAATCGACCTGTGCACTGAGGCATCAGGCCTGCCCTTTCAAATAAAGAGGCAAGACTTCTTTGAGACTGAAACGTTTCTAGTTCAGGTCCTTGGTGCCTTAAAACCAGCAAATTCAGTATTTCAGTCTCAGACCGTGGATATGTGCAGTGCTGCTGAGGTTGTTGGTGCATCACTGGAGTCCTTAAAAAAATCCAGGATAATGAGAATGAGTACTGGGGGGAGTTGTCTCAGACTGCTTGTGGGGATGTTCTACTTCCTGCAAAGAGAAGGAGAACAATGAGCAAACACCTTGGTGAAAGTGTTGTGCTTTCAACTGTGGGCCATACAGACTCTGATGACCCAAGCATTTCCCTTCATCAGTCTCTGACAAGGTCTCACCTCAGCATCCTTGACAGGGCTATTTCAGAAATAGAAAATAGATTTTCATGGGAAAATGTTGATCTAATGAAAGCCATATCCAGCCTTGCACCCAAATCTAGTACATTTCTAGACTTAACCCTGCTGGAACCACTGGCTGCACTGGCTGGCTTTGTGACAGATAATGAGAATCTCAAAAATGAAATTCTTGTGGCAAAACAGATGTTGCTGAAGAAATGTCTCAATGAAAAAGATCTGTCCACTGTGCGTAAACACTTACAGGAGTACAAGGAGGCCTTTCCAGATTTGCATAAATTGTATGTAACAGCCCAGATAATTGGTGTCTCTTCAGCACCATGTGAGAGTTCCGTCTCTACATTGTCCCGGATCCTAACCCCTTACCGTCGCACTATGTCACATCAGAGAAAAAGGAATTTGGTGATCTTGGCCCTCGAGAAGACCATTACTAACCTGGACATGGATGGATTTGTGAGAGTTTTTGCACAGCAAAACAGAAGACTGATGTTGTAGATGGCAGTGAGTAGAAAGTAGACTGCACTGGCAAGAAAGACGATATTTGAATTTCTAACCAAAAGAAAAAACATTCATCCCACCCCCCAAAAAACAAGAAAAGAACAAAAAAACGTGTTGTTTATCTATAATGTGTTTTTGATTCTGTCTGAGAACATTTTTGGAGTTTTTTTTATTGTTGTGTTCTTTCATTACTTTAACTTCTGTGTGGTTATTGTTATTAGGTTCAAAAAAGCTTAAGATGCATAATTGCCATCCAATAAGACAAATATTATGTTGATTGTTCAATCTTGGATGAAGAATATCTTCATTTTCTTTCTTATTATTTGTTATTACTTTCTGTTTCCCCCCTGAGGGATTGCCACCTTATTGTGGTCAGGGGGTTTG
>NC_051442.1:24834961-24870059 GCF_001649575.2 Kryptolebias marmoratus
AGGATGCCTTCTGGACGCCTCCCTGGTGAGGTGTTCTGGGCACGTCCCACCGGAAGGAGGCCCAGAGGAAGACCCAGGACATGCTGGAGGGGCTATGTTTCTAGGCTGGCCTGGGAATGCCTTGGGATACCCCCGGAGGAGCTGGCTCAAGTGGCTGGGGAGAGGGAAGTCTGGGTCTCCCTGCTTAGGCTGCTACCCACCCGACCCCGCATTTGTAGCCTGTCGGTTTAACAACACTCCCAGTTAGATGTCAAAAGCTTATTTTTTGAACGACAAATAGTCGATGGTAACTTGCGATAGAACCATTATAAATTGAGAAACTCCAGATCGCGTATACTCCATACATCGCCCAGCCCCACGTCGAAGCATATAATGTGTACAGATGAAGATGCCCCCTTCACTTTTCCGCTTGCCCCCCCATGTAACCAGAACCAGCCCTGATCCAACCAGAAAAATTCGAGGTCCATTCCGCCTGATTCAAGCGAGCAACTTTCTCCAAGATGTAACCCATCATTCATGAGTTCCAGAACCACAATTCAGTCTGCGGTCCTGTAAAAGGATCACATCCAACTTGCGATTCAGCTCCCGAAAGGACACAGTTTGATTGTTGACCGCCGAACCCATCAAACAAATTTAACGATAAGTCAGGTAACTGCTTAATCCAAACAGCAGAAATCCTGTTATCAAAAACCCAAATATGTAAAGATCTTCCAAAGACAAAAATTGTCAGACAAACAATATTCCATTTCCTCCAGAAATCCATTGTGTATCCAGCAAAAAAATGTCCCATCTGGGTAGGTAGGCTCTCCTTCGCCCTGTCTTCCCGTAGAGAAAATTTGATCAATTGTGTTGAGAGACCAGCTGACCAGGTCCATAATTTATAAATTTTGGAGAATATGCAAAGATAGGTTCCAAAAAGATAGCAGGGCAGAGAGAGAGGGGGGGGGGGCAGTTCAGGAGACAGAGAGACAGAGAGAGAAGCATTTCAACAGCTAACAGAACAGTTGCTATAATGATAGTGATAGTATTTTACAGTCTATATTTTAACTTGGATAAAAACTTTCATCTAAGAGGAAATATGTGAGGTTGATACAGTGATAACAGGTCTTAATAGACCATTTAAATATGAATAAGTTTTCCTCTTAGAGAAGCATTAATAAGACAAATCTATTTGATAAGGGTAGACTAACAGAAGCAGAAGAAAAAGAAGCCACACAAGGTCCAGATAGCAAGCAGAGTGACACATGAAGAGACAAGCAGAGATGGTGGAGGTCGGTGTAGTGTGTTTGTATGAATGTGTGTGTGTGTGTGTTTGCAGATAAGTCCATGAATCAGGTCACAGAGGCCATTGTCTTTGATAACATAATGGAATGTTTATCAGCCAGCCCATAGCAGATCCACAGATGTCTTTAGGCAAGGGAGGGGGCAGAGCATCTTATTTACATTAAATCCAGGAGGAACTGAAGATAGCTGGCCAAAGGCTTGCACAAGGGAGCCAGATTCGCATAACAATAATTGTTTTGGGCCAGGCCGACTCTTATTTTCCATCTGCCTTCAAAGTCTCGCTGGTGCTGCTCAATGGTGAATCCAAACACCCAAATTCCAGGTCTATTCCACCAGATCAGAACAAACAACTTTCTCCAAGATTTATCCCACTTCAACCCCGAGTCCAGGAACTGCATCTAGCCTGCGATCCTGTGAAAGGATCACATCCAGTCTGCGATTTTTTCAACTACAGAATAGAAGTCCAGTTGTTTTTGTTTTTAACCTTTTTTGAATGTGCAAAGAGAGGCTTCAAAGGAAAAGACAAGAGACAGAGCTAAAGCAGGGCAGAGAGGGGAGGGTACGGGAGACAGAGAAAAAGAAAAAGCTTTGTGATGATTTACCTCTATAGTGGTATCAGGCAAGTAATTGGCTGGGTGTGTTAAGTGGCTGGTTTTGAAGTAGATTTCCCCAAAATGACCGTGCTGTTTGCAGTGGTGGAGAGAGATGTTAGCTGTCTCATGGATGCATGGTCTGGCAGATAGTGATTGGTAGCTAGGTTTAAAGATTTAGCTTTTTATGCAAATAAGTGATAGTTTTGATAAAAGACATTTCTTTTTGATAAAAGAAATGTTAAGACATTTTTGTGTGAAGGTGTTTTGCAGATGTTTATCCAGATCTTCCATGTACTGGTGTGTCATGCAAGCTGTAACTACACTGGCTTCACTGGGTTGGTAGAGCAGATGTAGAGGGAGAGTCATCTGTTGGCCAGTCATCATCTTAAACAGAAAGATGCCAGTGGGCTGATGTGGGGTTGATCGGATGGCCATCAGGACAAGGGTCAATTTAACATCCCATTTTTGATAAGTGATGGTCATGTACTTCTTCAGTACACTGATCACTGTCCTGTTGGCTTATTTGACTTTGTCTGATGCTTAAGGGTGGTAGCCAGTGTGGAAGTTAGCTTTGACATCTTGCACCTGCCAAAGTTCTTGTATCACCTCAGGTGTTAAATGTGTTCTTTGGTCAGAGTTGACCTAAGCAGGAAGTCTAAAGCAAGAGAAGATGTGGTTCATAAATAAATAGACGGTGGTCTCTGCCATGTCATTTTCTGCAGGTAGGCATTTAATCCATTGTTGAATGCACATGTCACTGTGAGGAAGTATTTGTTTCCTCTGGCTGATTTGGTGAGTGGACCCCCAACCCAAGGGACACAATCTGGCAGCCAGGAGGGGTCAAAAGACCATGGATTACCAGTGATGGCACCTCTTTCAGCTGACAAATCTGCAAGATCGATAAACTTGACCTAGCACTTGTGAATGGCCTCTGACTTTTCCGCACTAGACCTGTAGGTTGTGTTATCACCAAGTGGCCACACACCATGAACAGGTCCCGGTGTTTCAGAGGCTTTGTGCTGCAGGTGAGGAAACCTTTATGTTTCCACAAAGAAAGATGAAAAGAAAAATTCAGACAACCCACCTCCAGGTGGAACGCCTTATCACAGTTAGGATATGTCAGACACTGTGTTAAACACAGCTTGGCCTTGAGGGTGTCCATGGGGTGCTGCTGTGTTTAAGTCCAAACAAAAGATGTATACTTTTTAAGGAGCTCTGTAAAGGGTTTTGCGAAGTCTGCATCATTTTCTATTAATTGTCATGAGTTTATACAAACACTGAGAACTACTATGAGAACTATGTAGCTCCTTGGGGTTGTTGGAACCTTAAGGTTGGCAATACCTTGGGTTCTGCTATGCTGTGGTTGTTTGCCATCTCCTAAAGTAGTTTAACATATCCCTCCTTAGTCTTACACCACTGACACTTTAGGTTATTTGCACCAACAGCTGTGAGTTGACCAAGCATATGTTCAATTTCATCTTGGTGAGAGTCAAGTGTGGGTTTACATAAAAGCATGTTGTCTATGTAAATGAGGGTGCAGCACTTGTCTTGATCTGCGACATATAATGGAATCATCCAGAAGCCAGAAGCAACATTAAGCGGTAAGAAGTATTTGGCGTCTGTCACTTCAGAAAACTCTTGTTGGAGCTGAGGTATTGGCCACCGAGAAAGAGGAACTTGTTGGTTCTGGTAGATGATGGTGAGTTTCCATTTTGTATTGGGTTTAGGAACAGGCCTCAAAGGTGATGTTACAATGCCAGATAATACCTTCCTCTAAAAAGTTGTTTTTTTTTCTTGGATGGGCTTGTAGGCTGCCAAGGAGATTTTGTACTGTCATACAAAGGTAAAAGGGGAGTTGGAAGGAGTTGGTATTCGGACCATGTGAACTGAGGTCAATCCACAGTCCAAGGAGTCAACAGAAAGGAGTCAGGAAGTCTTCTCTCATCATTGACAAGAGCATCTGTATGGGCCACCACCTGGTTGATCTGTAATCAAACAGAGGGATGGAGCTCCGATGATGTCTTAATAGAGGTGTTTGGAGTCTCTGTGGTGAAGCTCACAATAGATGGTTTGGAGAACCATCTTAACCGCTTTGGTGAGGTCAACATGACCTATGGAATCACAATCAAAACCTATGACTGACAGAGCTATGGCTTTTGAAGGTTTGGTTAAAAAAACTGTCCAGTGTGATAGTCAGGGATTAGTGAGGAGGGGATGCCTCCAAGGATTGGTATGCCTAACTCAAAGTCATGAAAGCTAGTGCTAATGAGCCAACCTAAAGGTCTGGCCTTAGGGATCAGAATGTCTTTGGCATTCGTTTTACAAACGGACTGTCATGGTTTTAGAAAGCTGCTTGACCCACATGCAAACACTCCCAATAGTAAACAGAGTTTTAAGATGTTTATTTACAAAGAGAATGATCTTAGTCCGGGGTGGTTCTGGATGCGAGGGGATTGGGAACACTGGAAGGGAAGAGGAGAAGGTGAGTCTAAAGAGTAGAACAGGGAAATAATGATAGGTTCAGAGCTTACTGTAAGGAGATGATGGTCCGCCAGGGAGAAGTGAGTGGTAATTCAGGAAGGAGTGATCTGAGTGGAGATGGCTCCAGGTAGCAGGTGAAATTGAGGCCAGAGGTTGTGAGAATGCAGCCAAGAGGGATGAGGATGTTGGAGGTTCCACCCTCCAGCAGGACCTCTGGTGTAATGACTGCTGGAACTAGAAACAGACTAAATAACCCCAGATCCCAACATGGAAAGACTTGAGACCGTAGAATCTAGGCTTAGAAGAAGCATGGCTTTCAAAGTCTCAAATCAAAGAACAAGGGGGCAGGCTGAGAGAAAGCTTATGAATGGCTAAGGGTTTGGCCTGCCAGAATGTGGATTTGAATGGGCCTATTTTGGGCATGAGACGGAAAAGTGATGTGCTAACTTCATGGATCATCTATCCAGATCTGAGGTTGTCAAGATTGGGAGCAGGTGAATCCTGAGGAACTGAGGTCAGTGACCACAGAACATTATTAATGATGTCTACCTGAACACAGAGTCAGACCAAAATATCACGACCTATGCATACTGGATGGGACAATTTAGAAAATACCTGGAGCGGATGGATCAGTTCCTTGTGATTCCACTGGAGTTTGAGGGAGCAGATGTCCCCTGCTGTCAGAACTCAAAAAGATTTTGGGTCAGCTGGTAAGTGGAAGGTTTTCCTTAACCTTTTGGATGTCAGGTTGATTCTGAGTGAAGACATTGTTAAGAGCTTGGCTTGTTGTGGATTTGTCAACCTATAGAGCTAATACTGCATCCTTCATATATGACCCTTAGACCTGAAGTCCCTTTAGTAACTGTGGTAGGTATTTATCACTGAACTCTGGTGGACTCAGTGAACAGAAGACGGTGTCATGCTGGGTCAGTGTCTGTGCCAGTGGTTCAGTAGATGTGGCCAACACCAGCTCAGAACTGTCCAAGGCCAAACACTTCCCTCCAACTTCTGGATGGAATATGATGAGTAATGCTTGATGAACTTGGGCCCAGACTTTAAAATTTATAAAACTGATCTAAGGCTGAAAGCATGTCAAAAACAGATAAGGTATAGACTGCTGAGGATGTATGAGTGTCATTGGGAGAGCTACAGATCTAGAGCTGGATCAACGACATAGCTGAAAAAGCGGTATCATTAGTAGCATGTGGTCAAACGTCTAATCAGCATGGCTGAAAAATCAGGTCCCTGTTCTCAAGGTTTGCAGCTGAACACAGCTTCTCAAAAAAAGAGTGGCTGAGATAAGCTTTAAGTCTGTTGCAATGTCAATAAGTGCATCATGAGTCAGGACCTGTTCCAGCATTAAGGAAAGGTAAAACTTTTGTGTGACCCCATTTTCTGTGAAATTGCACAAGAACCAATGAACTGTAGGTTCAACTTGGATCTGAGAATCATCTTCTTTAAATAAGTTGTCTTCTGATCTGTCTGAACCACAAGAACAGCACTGGGTGCAGCCTGTTTGTCAGCTATTGAGTTTGGATTGGGGAGCACTGAGTCAGAAGTTACAACTGTAGTAACAGAGGGAGAGTTGTCGACAGTGTTAGCAGGCTGAAACTCCGAATCTATAGCTTTGCTCTTCACCTGCTGGTTTGGAACAGTAGCAGATTCTGGTTTAGTCATGAGAGATAGGACAAGACCAAGAAGGCAGACTTCTGTCCTTCTGTCCATCTCTTTTACAGATCTCTTCATGAATACATCTAACTGTCTCCATGTCTTTAGGAAGGAAAATTGAACTCTGCTCCTGAGGTAATTGCAACTCCTTAACCTTTTCAGAACATCTGCTATGTGGTGACAGTAGTTCTTTTTCAGGATGGGAGAGCCAATCATAAAATTGGTGCATCTACCAATTTGGGTGTTTTTGAATTGTTGTGTTATGTTCTGTGTTTGAATTTCATATTTAGTTCTGCTCCTTGTGTTTCCTGTGTTTTAGATTATTGTATTGTCTTGTTTCCTTGTGTTCACTGTGCTACTATTTACCTTCCCTCAGCTCAGTAGTTTTCTGCTCAGCCTTCCACACCCACCTCACCTGTTCCTCATCATCTCCCAGCTGTAGTCAATCTTCCTCTCACCCAGTGGCGGCTGGCCAATAGAGGGCGCAAGGGCACCGCCCCACCACTCACATTACCTTGAATAAGATGTTAAAAAAAATTATATATATATATATATATATATAGTTGTGTAAGATAAATATTTTATAGTTAATGGTAAGTAAAGTTGTTTCGTTCTTCGACGTTGTCTGATTGGTGACGTATTTCCGCCCCGGGGCGCAAAAATCTTTGTCCATAGACTCTCCTTAAAAGTTGTACATACGCAGTAGCTCCTCTTCAGTACAAGAGATGGGACCATTCTGGGTGCACCTCTCCTGCGCCCAGAGCTGAATGCAGCTGTGTTTACATTTCACCGCCATCCGCCGCCGGAGCGTGGGACTCCCACCACGGGCTGACGTCACATCCATCTGTCATGCTTGTGCCTTGGGAGACTTCCATCTTTGTAAGTACTGGTGTGTTCAGGAAGCACTTGTGCATTTATATGTACATTATAATGTTGCTTTTGTTGTTTTTATTCATGTAAATACACTGGGGTGATACCTTAGTATATGTTTTGGTCCAAAACATATACTAAGGTATCACATTATAGACATACACCTTTCTCACTGTTGGTTCATTGCTGGTATTATGCCACAGTCAGATCCTCTCCTTGTGTCTTCTTGCAATTCCCTGGAGTTTACTTTTGTAAGTTTTGCTGCCACATCACCTTTTTTTGTTTTGTTTTGTTTTATCTCTGTTTATTAAATTAGTTTTGTTTTTTGTGAAATGAGTTTACATTCTGGGTTCCTTTCTTTAAAACTTGTCAGAATTAACCAGCCAGACCAGAACCCAGCAGACTTTTTTTTTTGCGGACCTCAGCCCGAAAGACTATTTCAGACTCCACGTCACACTGAGAAAATGCAGTGTGGCAGCCACCTCCGTTGATGTGTGGGACCGCTACTGGCCCGCTTATGATCCCCGCTCGCCAAATCCTGCCCAAAACCCTGGAGGAGTCCAGGATAGATCATGCCATCTCCTCCAGAGAGCACAACCCTCCCACCTCCTACAAGAGCCCAGTCACATGGCTGCAGCTTCTCCTGTGTCTTCAGTGCGGGCTTCAGGCTCTCTATTGCCAGTTTCAGTGTCTCCAGTGCTGGACTCAGCATCTCCAAGACCCCACTCCTCAAGATCTCAAGAGGGCCCTGTTCCAAAGACTTCATGGGTCCCTTTTTCCCTAGTTGCCTGTGTCTCTGTGGGGGTCAGTGATGTTCTACCTGCATGTGTCTCAGTGGGGGTCACGACGACCCCTCTCATCTGACTGCTCAAGAGGGGGTCGAGAACAATGCCTCTCATCTGGCAGAACACAGTGCTGCACACACCTACTGTGTGAATCATGCTCTAATATAGACTTGGCTAGTCAGTCAATGCACCACCACCTGTTCTTGACTGCCTGAATGTCCTGCTCATCAGGTTACATAAAACAACTACAGTGTGCACTGCCTGTCCAGACCATTCTTTCAATTTGTGATGCTATGGAGAAGCTAAGATGGCGTCCAAAACAGGCAACTGCTCACAGCAGACAGAACAACTGTTTAACAACATAATAAAATAGACTCATGATCTAAAATATCAATATGCCCTGTATACATACAATCAAAATGCACCCCCTAGTGTTAAAAAACTGATTAAAAGGCACTATTAAAAGCTTAATGTAGTGTAGTTTTAATAGTAGAGCAGCATACCAAAACCATTGTACATTTTTTTCATAAAAGCACTAAATTTGACACACATATAGAGGATCATATTGCAAAACTTTCTGGATATTGGGCCACAGGAAATTTACCTCATGACGATCATGACAGCCATTTTCCAAATTAGTCACCTGCAATGAGCTTTTTCTGATCTCATGATCCATTTTGAAAAAATTGTAGATGACCAACGGTACAAAATGATTACTAGTTGAAAGTATGTGATTGGTGATGCCTCCTAGTGAAATAAATATACAGTTAGAACCAGTGCACCTGAGAGACATGGCTAAGCCCACAAGCAGGCACCCTGACATAGCAAGGTGATTCTGAACTGGCAGCTTTAGAGAGTCTTTTAACTGTAACAGGTCTCAGGTGCGAGGCCTGTTGCCAATTGAATTTGTTTTGTAAAGAACAGAGAAAATGATGGAATGAGATGACACATGGCACCACGATCAGACACTAACTATGCAGGCCTTGTTCATCAAAGATGTCTGGTCCCTTATTAGCACAATGGAAGACTATGGCAACCCCTTTGAGAAAAAGAGTAAAGATTTGATTGTCCTTGATTCAGAGGAAATGGCAGTACCTGCCACAATCAAGGCAGTTTGGAAAGTGAAACTAGGACTGGGATTAGAACATCGTGAGACAGATTAGTTTTAACCTACTGGTGATGTTCTAAACACAGATGCTGCTACATGCACTTTAAACAAGCCAGCAAAACCACCACAGCATACTCATCTGGAATGTGGACACCGATATCATGATGTTGGCCATCTCCCGTCCAGCAATCAGCTTTGGCTGGCATTTGGAACTGGCAAAATCTTCAAGTAATTTGCAGCCCATGAACTGGCGGTGGGGTTAGGACCTGACAGACTTGAGCCCTACCAATGTTCCACGTTGTCACGTCATTTACTGTGCTTCCCTACTTGAAGGGGATAGACATTCAGACAGAGTCTTCACTGGATTCCACCAAACAATCCTCTTTCTTAATTTCTTCCTTTATTTTCAGGTTATTTTTTCAAGTCATTTTTTTCAGGTGAAAAACCTTTAATAAATATGACAAAACAAAAATCAGATTTGCACTCATGTCAGAGTACATCCTGTCTGTTTGTTTTGTAAATAAGTTAGTGTGAAAGTAGAAGACTATTAGCTTGAAATAAATAAAATAAATTTAAATTAAATTAAAATACATTTTCATCAACAGTATTAAACTTACAACCAACCTATAGCTATCTTCAAAATGCCAAGTACTTTATCGACAGAACTAAAATTTAATACCAAGAAAATACTCTCATTATCTCATAATGCCATAAAGACACAATCATCAAATGTTTCACATTATCTCTTCAATGAGCCTATAAATCTCAAGACAGTTAACATTAAACATTTGGTAAAATCAAAAAAACTCTAAACAATTGTTTCAAACCAATCAATCCATGACAAAAGTCACAGACCAGAAATGTTTGGGCCACATCTTTCAGAGAAATTACAGTAGCTCTGTGACTACTTTACCTCCAACACCATCTCAGAATCAACAGAGTCCAGACCATTATTGTTTCAAAAGTTTGTTTTCTTACCAGCTGTCACAGTCCACTGTTCCTGCCACGCCTCATGCTCACAGATTTCTGTCCCAGTAAGTTTCCACAGCCTCACCGATCATGCCATGACAATCACTGCAATCATCTTCACCTGTTCCCACCGGTATTAAAGCTCACCTCTCACTCTCACTCACTGCCAGATTATTGAACGGTTCACACCCAGTAAATGTCCAGCGATTCTCCACAGTTCATGCCTGCCTCGATCTCGACCCCTCGCCTGACTCTCGACTCTCGTCTCTTGCCTACTCCTTGCCGGATACTTCCTCGGACTCGGATCTCTGGTAACCGACCTCACTTCCTCTCTCTGGACATCGCTTTCTGGATTACCGTATTTTCACGACCATAAGGCGCACCGTACTAAAAGGCGCAGTCTCAGTTTTTGTGTGCCATTACTGTATTGAACACACACATAAGGCGGTCCTGATTATAGGGCACAGGCTTTATATACAATCTACGCCCACGGTGTGACTCACCGGGATGTCAACAGTGAGCGGCACCTCGTCCATGTTTGATGTGGCTGGGCTGGATGTGTTTTTCGGTGATGTGTTTGCTGCAGTAGGAGCGGAAGATGACCAGCTTTTCATTATAATCCGCTGGAAGTTTCTGCGCTACCGTAGTCCTGGTCCAGATGGAAAAATGGCACCGTTTCATGAAACAAAAGCACCAAGACGGACCTCCTTGGAAATGTTCAATTTTCATTTCTTCTGCTAGTCTTACTGCTTTTAGTCGAATGGTGACCGTTGAAATGCTTCTCCCACTTGTTCTTTGCTCGATGATCCACTGCTCGAGTCTTTCCTCCAACTCGGGCCACCTCGCCTTATTTCCGCGGAGGCTCAGCTGCGTCTTCTTGACCTGTCGGAGCTCGTTTTTCAGCTTCCTCCACTTGCGAACCATTGATTCATTAATCTTCAATTCTCTCGCGGCTGCTCGATTTCCATGTTCCTCCGCATAGCTGATGGCCTTCAGTTTAAACTGTGCTTCATAAGCGTGTCTCTTTGCCATTTTCAGGGTTGTTAAAACAACGATGTTCTGCATAACGCACATACCTGTTATTTTACGTATATACAATCTACGCCCACACTTCCCCCTTTAACGTCTTCATGGTGTTCTCTACTACGTCCGCCTTGCAACAACAACACACACACAGGGCACACTGCACTATAGGGCGCGCCGCACATTTTGAAGAAAATCTAAGACTTTTATGTGCGCCTTATGGTTGTGAAAATACGGTATACTCTTTTGGATTTGGCTGCAGCTCTCTGACTCACTGGCTCTGACCTCTCGCCTGTCCCTATCGCCAAAACCCCTCTCTGAAGACCACTGCTGCCCCCACCTCGCAGACCTCGCTGTTTTACCTGGTTCAGGCCAAGCCCCGCTCCAGACCATGAGTGCCACTCCTGGAACTAGCGTTCCGATTAGTCTGGTGTTTTCAAATATAAGGTTAAAACTTTGTTTCTGTCTGCTCGTTCTGACTCCACTCACGTCTGGCCTTGTCACCGGCTGTGTCTCTGGTGTTTGTAAATGTCAGTTTTTCCATGTCTGGTTGGCACCATCCACAGCATTCAGTGTTGTGCACCATGTTTCTGGTCCCTGTGTCATCAGGTTATCACAGAATGGTTCCTCACTTCTAAGCTTGACTGAACACACGTACTGACAGGAGTTTGCTGCTTTGCTGAAAGTGTCGTCAGATCCAGATGAGGTACCAGAAGATGTCATGTCAACAATTGAGGGCTTTGTCATTTTGTTATCTGACAGAACGTCGGCATGCACAGATCTGAACAAGGCCTGCAAAAAGCTATTCGCATAGAAAACCAACATGAAGCTAATACTGCCCACCAAGGCAGAGCTTGAAGAACACATGCAGAGAACCGTTTACCAGGGTGGTCATGTGTGGTGGCAAAACTGCTGCCAGCACCAGCACTGCCCTCACCAACTGACTGAGGCTGGCTACTGGGAACCCAGGAGGGAACATTTGAGCCACACTGGATAAGTCTGCTAGATGCATAACAGCAATTTGATGCAGGTCTGTGAAGCAAGTGCATCAGGTTGCGTGCAACACTTGCAATCCTCTGTGTGTTTGTGAGAGGGAGGGCTCACAGGAATGAGTAGGCCTACCCATGAAGTGACCCTTTGACATTGTTAGATAACAAAGCTCAGTGCAGTCCACAGAATTGTTCAAGCTCTCAGTTTAGCACCTTGGTAATAAAGATCCAGGATGATTAGTGTCAGGTTTTTGGACAACAGAAAGGAACCCTGAGCGCAGACTCATTGCAAAAATAAACTAATTTATTAAATAAGAAAAATGAACAAAACAAAAGCTGACGAGGCAGCAACTCAAAAGAACAAAAATCCAAAACACGGTGGGCAGAACAACAAGGAGACAAGGTACGGAGCACAGCAGCAAACAGCAAACAAAAAACAATGAACCAAAAAAAATAACAATATTGTACAAATACATTTACAGTGATGATCTATACCAAAGGACACCACAAGTCAACTAGTAGCACGAATGAGTAAAATTAAATAAATTATTCCCTAAATTTCTCGGTAACTAATCCTTATTATAGGCTTAATAGCACATAGAAAAAGCTACTGGCGGCCATTGGAAAGTGGCTGCCATGGCTGTTAAAGAGAAACTTTCCAGTGGCCCAATATCCAGATTATTTTGGTATTATGTTTCTCTAAATATTTGCTAAATTTGGTACTTTTATCACAAAATGCACAATGGGTTTATTCATTTTAGTTATGCTGCAGTGCTGGAACGACTTCTTTAACAGGCCTAACAAGTTCATGAGCCATTGGCCATCGCCCTGACTTCTGCTACCTCTCATTCTTTTCTCAACACGACTTCCAGTGATTGATGACTTTTCAACTAGTTGCATAATTATGACTTTAACTAGTTAAATTTGCAACAAACTTTTAAACACGTAAAGTGTATATATGTAGGGTCTAATAGTTAAAGCTAATTAAGTGATCTGTGTCTAATCTATACCTAAGTTTAAAAAGTACATTTGCAGACTAATTATTAATTTGTACTAAATTGTAGCAGGATTCAGACTACTAGACTCTGTGTAGCAAATGTCACAGTACCTATCTACTAGCCAATTCAATAATAACAGCAATTACAAAAGGCTACTTTTAAATTGTGACATTATTAGTTTAAATTCTGTGATGTCTGACCATACTGACATAAGCATAGCAAAAAGATCAGACCACATTCTCATTAAGGTAAATAAGATGTTTGCTTGTAAAAGGAGACAAGTTTTCCGTTTTCTCTTCTGTTGCTACAGCTGTAGAACACACAAATTTTCTGGCATTTTTATGTTTTATTATATACATTATATTATTATTATCATTATTATTATTATTATACATACATTTTATTTATTTAAGTTTACATTTTTTACATAGTCAGCCCTTACTCAAGGCTAATTAGCAAGAAATTGCCATAACACCAGGTGCAGACATTTGCCCGTTTTGGTAATGGCCACCATTGCCAAGGTTTTGACACTTAGTCTGACTTTGGTGTGACACAGTGTGCTAGTGACTTACAATCCATACCCAAACCTCAGAACGCAATCTCTAGTGCGGAGCAATGGTCTTGCTCTACCTTTTGTTTAAGAATAACATCTGCCTGGTTAACTATAAGTATACTGACTCTATACTGAATGCATGCACAGACTAAATATGGCTGCACGTATTCAGGAGGAAGAGCTGTACACAGGAAGTATCCTTCCAATGGCTGTTTTTATTTCCATCAGCTGTTTTTTCTTCAAATGAATGTAAATAGATAACTTTTACTCGTTGACATTTCATAATGTAATGGATGTGAATATATTTTGTTGTTATTGGATTGAATTGTCTGAAACTAGATTTGAATCTGACTTAAATTAACTTGTTTTTTTTTTGTTTTGTTTTATTTGGTGGTGTTGAACAGTACCCCGAGACAACATTTATTGCACATATAAATGAACTGAATTGAATTCTCCTGTTCCTCCCATGTAACACTAGTGCCATTATCTGGGAAGCTGTCTACCCTTACATTTTAGGATCTTCTTTTGGTTGTCAGGCCAGTCTCTTGTCTTCCGTTAAGGGCTTGCTTGAACAAAGATTATACTGATTGTAATAACTGTTGGCCTATATTTGGATTTTTATTTTTGTCCCAGTGACTGAAAAAGTCATTGAATGAAAAGAAAATAAACACATTTTTTAGTTCTATGCTTAAAACCGAAACTTAAGACCATTTTTAATTGTCTAGGGTAGTTGATTATAAAATTCAATGATTAAATTGTTCTGGATGCCACATGGCGTTGACAGTTTTTAGATTGTTTTCTTCTGTGGGGGATTATATGGGTTTTAAGTACTTAACAGAAATTTTGCTTAGAGGAAAATGTGATTCAATGCAAATTCAGAGCTCCTCGTTGAATTCACAGAATGTTTCAACAAGCAACCTGTTCAGGCTTCAGGCATAACAAGATATACTGTATCTATGGTGCCTCGCAATCCTCCTCCCCACATAAAAAAAGAGCTCTCCATGAGAAAGAGAGGAGGGTTGGGGATATTGCATCCAGGTGGAACAATGAGCAATAGATCAAGCATCAAAGCTTCACTGAACCTAATTGAAGCTGGACTTGTGTGTTTGTGTGAGTGTGTTTGTGTGTATTGGGGGCATGGGTGTCTGTAAACCCCATCTTCAGTGACTGAGATTCAAAAGAACAAAGCGGACCGTACAGACAGGCAACCCCACAGTTCAATCCAGCAGAAATAATATGTTCATTACAATGCAATTACTATCACTCAGTCCCCACCCACAACTGTGTGTGTATGTGGCTGTGGGCTAGAGGCAGATACCAGGTGAGCTTAGATTTCAGTCTGTCTTCTGTGGGATGTAGCAGTTTGCATCAAATATTTCCAATTTAATGCAGTGTAAATAGTCCAACATCTGTGGTGCTCCTGTAGTAGCAGATAAACAACTGTTGTTAAAAGGTAAAGGTGGACAAGTGTCTATTGCCAGTGTCTGTTTGGTGCATGGCTGTTAGTAAAGTATAAACATCTGAAGAAGTTGTAATGAAACTTACATGTACTGAGTAACTTTTGGAGTCAATTCAGTTCAGTATGACTGCCACAGCTAATCAACATTAACCAACACAAAAATGGTTCCATCTTAGTCAGTGGATCTGGTATTAGCTGAGAGTTGTCTGCAGCACATACTCTGAGGGTGACATCTTGCATTATTACATGAGATCACACACAATGTTATTTCAAAGTTTAACTAAAATGACAACAACTCATTTCTCAACATAACATTATCTTAGTCTAAAAGTCTGGCACAAACAGCAGTGGGAAATATGCATTCCTCCAAGAAATGCTATGCATGTAAGTAATTCAGCTGGATTAATGGACTCAAGTTTCCCATTTAAATGAAATTAGCCCATTTTTTTCCTGGAGACATTTTTATCTTATTGTCTTGTTAATAGGACCACAGTAATTTTTCACTTATTTAGCCCCATTGACCTGTTTTTATGGTCAGCTGGCTGTGGCAAATGTCTTGAATTGTGTTGGTTTAAAAAGTTAATCAATTGTGGAAGTGCATTCAGTATTTATTTCCTGAAAGATTCTTTCAAATCAGTCCAGTGGTTCTTACTAACAGACAGAGTTGACTCCAAATAGGTAATGGCACAATTTTAAACAAAGATATTGCACAATCTGTTAGCACTTAGAATATGTGTTGTGATTGGATCTTAACTACTACCACGTTCAATTTTAGGTTAACATCAGTAAGACTGTCTAAGTTACAGACATTTTTGGGTTTTTGAAGGCCGTAGTAGCCATCTTGAAATGGAGTAACTCCAACAGTTATTCAGTTGTAGGTGTACACCCAATGATTAGTATCTGAAAGTTTCATTTAAATTTGTGTGTCTGAGTGTTAGCAAAATATCTTATGAACCATTCAACAAACTTACACTCAGACACATTCAAAAACATACTTATCTGCCTTCGCCTTTCAACAGTGGGGGGTAATGGTTTGGTCTTTACCAGGTTTTAAAATTATACAAATCTAATCTGAAATGTACATAAATGCACAACAGATCCCACCATGTCAATATTTGTCAAACAAAAATGAAGCGAGTGTATTTCTGTGATTCCCAACCCCGGGCCTGGAGGAACACAGGCCTGCATGTTTTAATTGTTTGGCTGCTGTGACACACCTGATTTGAATGACTGAGTGATTAATGGCTTCTGAAGAACTTGAAGGCCTGCTGAATAGCAGAGAAACAACTAAACATGCAGGATAGTGTTCCTCGAGGACTGGAGTTGGGAATCACTGGATTAACTGACCCTCATTGTGGCATAAAGTATCTATAAGAGCAGGATTTGTTTTCAGTTTGCTGCTCTGGAGCAGACAGGTGTGTGTTAATACAATGCCAAGGTGGAAAGACATCAGCAATGACCTGCTGTTGCCCATCAGTCAGGGATGGGTCAAAGGTCTGTCAGGAGTCCATCATTAAACAGAGAGAACATTTATTTACAAGTGGAAAACATTTAACCCTTCCATAGCTTTTGGGTCAAATGGACCCTAAATTACACGGGCTTTTCTTCCTCTCTTCAGATCCGAGGGCTTCAGGAGGGTCAAGACAGCTGCCAGTCTTCCCAGGAGCCCCGCAAATACACCAGATCACTTTCAAACAGAACATCTCAGATCTTTTGCAAACACTTGTAAAAAAATGTCAATATTAATTTATAAAAACTAGATTTTGTCACTACATAATGCATACATTGTTTACTCTTATTTTTATTTAGCCATTTGCACCCTGATGAGCTCAACCAATTGTGTGGGGTATTGTGTGATGCTGGACTAACTACTTACTTAAGCTTCTTTTCAGCATTTTTACCCATTCATATATCAAAATCTTCAGCTAATTCTCGGCATCACACCAATGACTTTTTGTTTGTTACTTTTATACTTTTAAGAATATTTACCTTGGATTTACATTTCTTGCCTCATTGAAATTAATGGAAACCTTTTCAAAACCTTTAAAAAGTCTATGTTTTGAAATCAACTTCAGCATACTTGCTTCAATTTTAGCTTTTAGCTACTTTTTTGTTATATTTAGCCTATGGCTAATGTTTTGCTGGTCTTAGCTTTCAGCTGCTATTTTGCCTTTGGTTCTGATATGTTTTTAGTAGTGTTATCATGGAAAAATCATGTTTTTTCATATCATGGAAAAACTAATTCATTAATAAATAAAAGAACGAGAACAAAAGGCTGACGAGGCAGCACAAACAAAACTAAATACAAAACAAACTGCATCGACAGACGTAGCAGACATGAGCGGAACCAGAAACAACAAAGACGAATGACAACTAATGAACCAGCAGCGAGTGGAGGAGATGACCGGGTCTTAAAGACAGAGGATAATTAAGGGAAGTGGGCACAGGTGAGTGATTACTAACTAGGAGCAGGTGGAGATGGGCGTGGCAGGAAAACCAGAGACTGACTGAGGAGAAGTGAATGATGACAGGAAGCAGAACCATACAAAAACTAAACATGAAAACAATAACTCCAAATAAAACCGTTGATATGTTAGCAAGATTAATGTAAAACTAGCGAACAGATTATGATGTTTTTTGTAGAAAATGTTGGGGTTGTCACAAAAAACAAAGTGATGAAACTTTGTCTGTGATCCAGATCACTGGCTGGATTGTGCAAGAGTTCAGTGACCCTGTGGTGTTGGCGGAGGTCTGGGCTCTATTTTTACCTTTAACAGCTCACTTTCAGCTTCTTGGAGAGATAAAATGTAGTTTCTTTAGTTTCAGATTGACTTGTAAACAACAGTGTTTTAGGTGGAGACGGTTTATTAGTTAGGTGTTTCACACTGTTTCACTTTCCATTTCAAATGACACCTGAGAAAGTAAAATATAAATGATAATGCCTTTTAACAAAAACTCGATTTTCAAGTCTTAATGAAAGAAGCTTTTCACCATGCCCCGTTCCTAACTGCAGCCAGGTTGTGGCAGCTGATGTTCCTGCTGCGTTGAACAGCTGCAGGAGTCTGAAGCACTTCCGCCAGCCTCGTGTCAAGGTGACTGTCGCGCGCCGCCTGAGCGGCTCACATGAGAAGGCCGCAGAAAGCCGCTTAGTGCCCCTCGGATCTTTAAGAAGATCTGTTTTCTTCACGTTGTAATTAGTATCACATAGTAAACAGCAAGTTGGTCCTGATTGACTTGATGAAGGGGACAGAGGCAGCGCGTGCTCACAGCCCACAGCCAGGCCGGTCTGAGGAAGATAATCATCATTATTTATTAAGTACAAATAAGACCTATTTGTACTTTGGTGCCAGAGTTGAGCCTAAGGTCATTCCATTTGAAGGTTTTGGTCTAATCTGACTTCCCTTCCCGCTCCGAGGCTGCGCTGTGAATTTTACTTTAATATATTTAATCTGACTGGATTACCGCCACTGCTGGGGAGGTTTTTCACATAATAATGTTGTGAAAGTTTCATTAAAATCTGTAAAGTGGTTCATAAAATATTTTCCTAACAGACAAACAGGGCTGATTCCAAATAATTAATTGTAAAAATGTAAAACCGATCTTCCGCAGTCTGATAGCGCTCACGGTGAGGTCAGTCTCAGCTACTGCCAAATATTGGGTCACTGTCCGAAAATTAAGAATTATAACAACTGTTGTGCTTTTTAAGTTCAGTTGACAAAGGCGGCCATCTTGAATTCAGGTTGAGAAAAAAAGTTGATCGGTTGTAGATGTACACGCAGGGGTTATTTTCATTAAAATGTGATCATTACACACACACACACACACACACATCGGGCAGAAAAACGTTTCTATAGAAACTCCATGCAAACCACGTTTTGTAATGAATTTGTTCCCCCATCTCCTGTTTAAATGGAAATCCCGTCCTCCAGTCCAAAGAGGACAACTTCCGCTCTAACATGTCTCCTAATTGCCTAATAGCATTGCAGCTCGAATTCTGTCTCCATTAAGACTCTTCCGCATTAAGCGGCCTGATTGGAAATGTGATGACAACACTGTGTCAGCAAATTACCGCGCGACGCTTCTAGTCAGAAACAAGTAGAGGAGCCACTTGTTCTCCCCCGGATTTTAATCCTGACAATTACTCTTCATTTGTCCACAGTGACTCTACAGACCGGGACCAATCCGGTCCTCCTGGGAGGACAAAGCTGCAGCTACACAGAGACCGGGACCTGGTTTGTTTTCAGACCAGGTCAACAAAAACTCAAAAAATAATAAATGAATAAGTGGGGATAATTTAATTTAACCTAAACTGACAGACACGCAGTAATATATATATATATATATATATAGATAGATAGATAGATAGATAGATAGATAGATAGATAGATAGATAGATAGATAGATAGATAGATAGATAGATAGATAGATAGATAGATAGATAGATAGATAGATAGATAGATAGATAGATAGATAGATAGATAGATAGATAGATAGATAGATAGATAGATAGATTAGCAACCTGCAGAACGGAAGTGAAATGAGGCACTTTGACAGCATAAACATCAGCTGCATTTATTAAAATAAAACAATGAACCAACAGGTTATTTAAGTGAGAAGGAAACAATGATTTCATGAAGGTTTTTCTTGAAACCCGCAGCCTTTGATCTTCAGCTTCTTTTGCACAGTCATTTAGTGTTTTTTAACCACTTTACTTTCTTCAGCAGCTTTCAGACAGTCGGAACCAATAAAAACCAAGAACCGGTCTCGCACGCGGCCCTCGGCCTCTTCCAGCTCTCTGATTGGCTGATGGACAGATCAGGCCCCCTCCCCACCCCCCCTCCCTCCGGGCACTAAGATGCTCCACTTACCAATCACACCCAGGAACTGCATTTAAGCTCCGAGGCTTAGCGTGGGGGTCCAGGCAGATCCTGGTGCAGGTTTAGGAACCAGGACCTGGAAACCCCCCCAAACTACCATTATGAGTCTAAATTACGCGTCCGCGGCCCCCGCGCACAGATCCACGTCGTTTTTTATCGAGGATATCCTGCTGCACAAACCCAAGCCGCTCAGGGAGGTCCTGCCCCCCCCGTTCTGCGGCTCCCTGGCGTCTCGGGTGCCCCTCCTGGAGTATGGATACCCCCTGATGCCCACCCCGATCCTGGCTCCGCACCCCCACCCGCTCCACAAGCCGGAGCACCACCAGTACTTCTTCACATCTGGTAAGCGTGCGGGGGTGGGGTGGGGGGCTCAGGTTCTGTCACGCAGGGACAAAAAGTAAATAAACAAAAAAAATTAATAAGCAATACTTAGTTTATTTGAGTAAAACGCGCCGCTCTGTGCTGCCAGCTGTCAGCAGTTACATTCAGCTGAATTATCTGCAAGTCTGAGTGGTTTTTATTTGATTTGTCACTATTTGTAAGACTTGTTAAATTAGGTAACACCAATCATCAATTAATATTTTTTGGAGACTCTTAATTCCCCCTTTCTATATATATGTATATATATTAAATAAGAGCAGTGAGTAAAAAATATTATTGAATGCAAGCAGAGCGCCTCAGAACCTCCCAGAACCCGCGCGCTGTGTCACACTGTTTGGACAATTTCAAACAGAACCTGTAGGATGTTAACACGTCCTCCTTGAGAGGACCTCTCCATTTAAACAGCGGTGGATGTAAAGCCGGGCTCTGCTTCTGGCCCTCAGGGATGCAGATCCCGGCCCTGTTCCAGCACCATACCGAGCTCCCCGGGAAGCACTGCCGGCGGCGGAAGGCCCGGACGGTCTTCTCCGACTCCCAGCTGTCCGGCCTGGAGAAACGCTTCGAGATCCAGCGGTACCTGTCCACCCCGGAGAGGGTGGAGCTGGCCACGGCGCTCAGTCTGTCCGAGACACAGGTGCGCGCGCTCACTCACTCTGCTGCTTTGACGTTGTTTCGTTTCTATTTTTTTTATTTCGTTTCATTTTAGTTTTCATTTCTTTTGTTTTAGTTTCTATTAATTTTTTCATTTATTTATTTACTTTCGTTTTATCCTATTTTATTTCATTTTATTTGTTGGTTTATTGATTTTCTAAAGGCAGACAAAGAAGATTTCGTCCAGAGCAAAAATCGCATCAGTTGAAAAATAATCTTTAAAGTAAAAAAAATCTAAATATAAGAAATGTTAATAAATGTAGTTTTCCTGAGTTGATGAAGTGGGTTGATCCGGAGTCACCTGCTAAGCTGCCGCCTGACATGGATGTGTCATCCTCTGTCCCGCTCTGTTTGCAGGTGAAAACCTGGTTCCAGAACCGGCGGATGAAGCACAAGAAGCAGCTGCGGAAGGCTCAGGACGAGCGGAAGACGCCCGCGGAGCTGGAGCACTGCGCGGAGAACTCCAGCGAGAGCGACGTGAACGAGAAGCACGCGGAGGAGCTAAGGGCTGCTCTGGAGCCGGACTCCTACATGCTGGAGGAGCACGAGGACGACGTGGACGTGGAGGACGACATTTGTTCCCCGGATCATTTACTATAACGAGCTGCGAGGCTTCCGGTGTTTCCACACAAACTCTGAGAGATTCCCTCAGAAACAACCTGAGGTTATTATTATTATTATTATTATTATTATTATTATTATTATTATTATTATTATTATTATTATTATTATTATATTGTTGTTGTTATTGAATCAAGCCTCCTGCAGTGTAAACGCGTTACACTTGTCTTTTTGTATTTATACAAATTGTTGTAAATAAGCCGAAGCATCTTGTTAATATCACCCCTCCCCAACCCCTTCATATTACAGCCGCACTTCTGTTCCAAACAGTCTTTATAATAATAAAAAAAAATATTATTATCATTTATTTTTTTTCAAACGTGTTTGCTGTTGATCTATTTTTGCAGTTTGCTCACATCTATCTATCTATCTATCTATCTATCTATCTATCTATCTATCTATCTATCTATCTATCTATCTATCTATCTATCTATCTATCTATCTATCTATCTATGTGTGTGTGTTTTATATATAGCCTGTAAACTGTGTTTCTTTACATTTGTACATATATAACGAAGGTTTACAAGCTATATATATACAGTATATGTGTGTGTGTGTGTGTGTGAGAGAGAGAGCGCGCGCGTTAGAGGCTTGAATATATACAGACATTATATACATATACATTTATGTAAAGTATCTAATAAAACAACACTAGACTCTTTTTTATTTCCACCTAAACGTGAAAAGGAATGAATTTTTCAAAATCATTTCAATAAATAAAACAAATGTTGTGTGTGTGTGCCGTGGTGTTGTTCTGAGCTGGATCCAGCCGGTTTGTTCTCTCAACGAATAATAGAGACAAACCTGGAGAAGAAGTCCGCCGCATGTGTATCTGGTCTCTGAACGCTGAGGGGTTTTATACACATTTCTGCAGCTTAAAGGGGAATTCTGCAAACCGATAATTGTTTTTTGCTGTAGGGCAGGGGGTGTTTCACTGTCTTTTTCCCTGGATAATGAATGCAACATAAAAACCAAACACAAACTGTCAGCACGCTTAGATTGTATCTTCATGGTGCGTCAGTAACATTAAAGGCCTCGCATTCCGCTGATGGCAGAGTGTGAAACTAAGATCATCTTATTTTGTGAGGGGACGGACTCAAATCTGCAAATGGCCTCAGGCAGATCACTGGATTGTGATGCTCCTGACAATTTAGATTGTTTTATCTTTTCATTCGAATGTTTGTGGCATAGTACAAAACACATTTATACACTTTAAATAATCAGCTAAACTGATATTTGAGTTTAACAGGATACAGAATAACAAGTTAGTCTGAATTATTTTACCTTTTTGTTTTATGTGATGATTTAGAAAATATCAGCACTCATTTATCACATATTTCAGATTTTAAAAAATTAGCCTTTATATGGAAAAAATCTAGGACTTTTTTCTTTTGAGCTCATCGTGAACTCTGAGAAGAACCATGTAAACAGGTGATTTTTAAAATAATTTACAACGACCTGCTAGTGTAAGAGCAGAAGTAATGATGTCAGAGTTACCTCGATGACTACAGTAAATTTAGCTATTTTATAAACTTTTTTATAAGCTAAAATCCAGAAACTTATTTTCTGACAATGGGTTAGATGGAATTTATTTGTTAATCAGAAGATTTGAGTGACCAGACAAAGAAGCAGGTGCCTTTCTGCTCAGTTCTGTGTGAATGATCATCACAATGCATTTTAGGTCTTGTATAGGTTTAATAGCTAACAAGATAATTATGTCTCATGTCCTGAGTCCATGAAAACAAGGATATTTTAACAATATGTAAAAAAAAAAAAAAAACGCTAATTTAACTGACTTGGTATCTCTCTTGTCTGATTCCTCAGGAGTGTTTTCAGACATGAAAACATTTTACCAAAGGTCATTCAAAAAACAACAAAAACCCAATGTAAATTAAAACAGCTTTGAACATTTTAAATTCAAACGATATGGATAAAATTTCAGCCAGACTCTCTCCACAACAGCTGCAGTGATGGGGTCTGTTCCTTACCAGTCAACCAGCGTACGATCCGGCTCCAAGTGATGACGAGCCGGGCAGAAGGAGCTTCCCTGCCACCCACTAACTCTGCAGGCATGCACTTGTCAGCAGGACAACTGTTAACTGGCAGGCAGCTACAGCTCCACCATGACCTCTGTTTAAACTATAGATAAGGAAATAACCTCCTGGAAGTCCTGGCCGTGTTTAAGAGACACTCTGGCTCCAAGTTAGAAGAAGGAAGCTGCTTCATTCTGCTGCCAGCTGTGTTAGCTCAGGGAGACTCAGGCCTGCAGCATGTGGTGGTGAAGTTAAAACAGATTTGTATAATAACAAGGCTTTTTAGACTAATAAGAAGCTTTGTGAAAATTAGTAAATTCTTTTAGTTCTGTAGTAGCTTGTAGGTTAGTTATTAATTAAGATAATGCTGTAACTTGATGTGATCATAAACCAAAATAATGATGAGGAAAAATATAAACAATTTCTTTATTTGATAACTGTAATTCCAGTCTGTCTTTATGTCACCAGACCTTCTACATTTATACATTAGCTGAATATTGGCAGGTGTTTAAAGTTGTTTTTTGTTTTTTAAAGTTATGTTGGGAAACAATGTCCCAGTAAAATTACCAGCTATTAAAGTTTGAATGTTTTTATTAATAATCACATCAAATCAGCAGCTGCATAAATGTTAGAGTGATGGTCATTCATAGTTCTGATGGTAATGTCTTTTAAAATGCACACTTTGTTTTTACGAGAACCTAACTTCAGCTTTTTAAGGCATTAAGTGGATAAAGTGGGCCCATGGGTGTGTTCAAGTTTTCCTGTTATTTTTTTATACTGAAGGTTATGTGAGCTGATTAAAAAGTTCTAGTCAAAAGGAATAATTTTACCTGAAATTAGAATCCATATGTTATATTTATTTGAATAATTTCTAAACTAGGAGCACTCTGAGAGTGCAGACTTCCTTAAAGACCATAGTTCGTTAAAATATAGTTTGACGTGGATTATGATCATGATGTGTTCGGATTAATTTGAAGATTCAAACATCAACATCTGATTAGCATCTAAATGCAGAGAGATGACTGAATGTGGAATCTTTGGTTTTGTTACATTTGACAGTCTGTTTAAAGTCTTACAGTAGTGGGTATTACTTCTTGCATTAGTCAGATTGTTCTCAGTGAGCAGATGGAGCTTCTTACCGACAGTTTAAGCTAAAACTGAGGTCAGTTTCTGTTACCATGGTGATCTAACCAGACTCAATGAAAAACCTCTTTTCTGACTCTGAAAACTCTGACTTTCAGTTAAACAGAGCTGTGAGCTTCACTTTGTAGTAAAGCTCTTGTGATGTGGTTTGTGGTATTTTGTTTTCCCACTCTCTCTCTCTGCAGGAGGTGGTCTCATGCAACACCTCACTTAAAAGTTGCACCTGCAATCACTTGTGCCTGACTAGTATAAAAGGGACTGGGCAGTGAGTATGCTGTTGGCCTGAGCTGGGAGGTAGCTGAAAGTTTGTTTGCTGTCAGGTTGGTTGTTTGGTTTTTTTCTTCCATAACTTAAGAATTTGAGATATTGCTGGTTAAACTGAACCTTTTGTTTTCTTCCATCTCCTTTTTCATTATGTTACAGGTAGTTGTTTAGAACAGGACTGACTTTGGTTTTGGAATGACTGAATTAAGGGCAGCTAAATATGTGCTATTCTGAAAAGCTGCGTGGTCTCCCTGACCCTTGGCCTCAGCAACAACCACGACTGCAGCTCATTTGGCCCGCCAGTACCTCCATCTGCCTCTGGAGTCCTATCAACTAACAAGGTCTGATAGGACACCTCCTCATGTTTGATGGCCTTCCTCACCACCAGGTTTGAGGATGGGTGCCATGAGAGACACCAACAACCTTGCAGCCATAGCTAAGGGCAGCTGTCTTGTCAACAGCAGCATGGAACATGGCCAACTCAAACTCAATGTCCCCTGCCTCAGCTGGGATGCAGCTGAAGCTCTGCCAGATGTGTGAGCTTAAGATCTTTCTGTATTCTTCTGCCAGGCGTTCCTACCAATCTCTCACTACACGTTTGGGTCTACTGGGTCTGTCTGTCATCTTCCCCTGCCATCTGATCAGTTGACAGCTCTGTTTTTCTTTTTACCTGAGTGTCTAAAACATACAACCGCAGATCAGATGACACAACTATAAAGTCTATATTGACCTGAATCCTAGAGTATCTTTGGTGCCATGTGCACTTATGAACACCCTTATGTTCGAACATGGCGTTCGGTATGTTCGAACAAACTGTGCCTAGTACAGAAGTCCAATAAAGAACACCACTCGGGTTCAGATCAGAGAAACCATTCATGGCTCTTCAGGTCACACTGCTGTTACCCACATGAGTATTGAAGTCCCCCAGCACAATGATAGAGTCCACAGATAGAGCACTTTCCATAACCCTGTGTAAGGACTCCAAGAAGGCTGGGTACTCTAAAACGCAGTTTGTTGCATAGGCACAAACAACAGTCAGAGCCCATCCCCCACCCAAATGTGCGGGGAAGCTACCCCCTCATCTATCTGGGAAAACTCCAACACAAAGGCGTCAAGTCCTGGGTCTAAAAGTAACCCCACACCAGCATGGCACCTCTCAACTCCAGATTTGAATAAGGTCCAGTCAGTCTCAAGGAGATTGGTTCTTGAACCCAAACTGTGCATTGAGGTGAGTTCAACTATATCCATGCAGAAGTTGAGGCTCCTTTACCACCTGAGAGGTAACATCCCATGCCCCATGAGCTAGCGTTGGTAAGCCAGGGTCAGAGAGCCAAGGCCCCCACCTTCACCTGTTGCCCATAACACTACACACCCTACCTATATGGCCCACAGGAAGGTGGATCCATGTAGCTTGTTCAGGCCCCATGTGTAGAGGCCTGATCACCAGGTGCTCGCCAACAAGCCTCTGCTCCAGGCCTGGCTCCAGAGTTGGGCTCCGGCAAACCATGTGTAGGCAAGGCAGACCAAGTTCCTCATTGTCTTCTATCCATACAAGTATCTTTCAAAATGCTCTTTGCCAGGCCTATCACCTCGGACCAATCGGCTGACAGTAAAAACAGACACTTTCTCTGTCACTGACAATTTGCATGATAACATGTGAATACACAATTTTCCCTTTTGTTTGGTTCACCATCTTTTCCTGACCTTAAAAGATATTTCATCCCATCTTCAAAATGTGATTCTGATTAAGACACACAGTGGGAAAAACACACAAGCACAAACACAGAGCGGGAGAGAGAGAGAGAGAGACAGAGAGAGAGAGAGAGAGAGAGAGAGAGAGAGAGAGAGAGAGAATAGGCTGTGCAGAAGGTAATCAATTAAAAGATTAAGTGTTTTGCAACACATGGACGCATCTGCATTTGGACCTAATAGAAGGGCCATCAGCTCATTTTCAGGAAGGTTGCCGCCAACTGAAAGTGTGCTTTTCACATCAAAGCCTCTGTGTCTGCTTGAGCTTTGCAATGGGCAGAAAGGAATGCTAATTTGGCCTCCTTCATGTATAGCACTGAAAGACTCCTTCAATTAACTGGATTTCAATGGCAAAAAAACGTAGATGGGAGGGGGAAAGGATGCAAAGCAACACAGTCTGGATAGGTAGTGATTCTCATTAAATTAAAAAGGGCCTGGCCGTTTGTTTCCTACTGCACATCTGAGGACTTAACACTAAAAACACAGAGCTTCAAAGAGTCCATGATGGGTTAAATAGAGACCATAATCTAATTAAAATACTGCACAGAGGTAAATAGTCCTTTGATAATGATCTAAGGGTTCAATTAGTAAAATGAGCTGCTTTAGAGTGTTTTGTGTTGGGGTGGAGTTACTGTTATTGCTACAAAAAAGGACTGGGGCCAAATTAAATAAGCATCAAAGTTTCCATCTTCATCTGAGCAGGCTAGAAACAAAATAAAGTGAAAGCATAAAAAGCACAGCCTCAACAAAGCATATGTAAGGCATAGTTGGTTGTTTTACAATTATTTCATCTGTGTTTTTTGTTTGTCTCTTGCCTGATTTTAGTCCACTCCAGTAAATACATTAAAGCCAGTTGCAAAATCAGTGATGGCAGTTCTATTTAATATTAGGCCAATTTATTTTTCATCATACGGTACCTGCAAACACCAATCTCCTGATGCTGAAAAGGTAAGGCAGAGCAATAACGCTTTTACCTGAATGTGTGTGTGTGTGTTACCAAAATATTTCATGAGCCACTGGATGAACAGCAATGAAAAGTGTAAAAAGTTATTACCAGATGAACTTCTACAACTGATTAGCTTTGGAGTCAATTCAATTAAAGATGACTGCCACAGCTAATAGACATTAGCCAAATCATAAATGGCTACAATTTTCTAGATACTGAGCTAAAATCTGATGTGGTAGTAGCTGAGAGCCATTCCCAACACATTCTATGAGTGTGCCATCTTGCAATACTGCATTACATTGTGCATAATGTTATTTTTATGGTTTCAGGGTTTGACCACAAACTTTACAGCCTTTCACTTCCTCTGGATGGAATTATTTTGGCCTCCAGTTGTAATGCAAATAACCTTGGTGTCATCTTGGATCAGGATATATCATTTAACCCCCACATTAGCACTGCTTTCTTCCACCTGCGGAATGTCACTAAAACCAGAAGCAACCGTTTCCCCAAATCATGCTGAAAAACTGCTCCATGCATGTATCACTTCTATAAGTATTAAAGTATTAAGTAGATCCAAAATGCTACTGCTTGAGTTCTGATGAAAGTTAGGAGAGATGATACTTTTCCATAAGTAATGTTAAAAAATAAACCAACACTGCTGAAAACATAACCTCCTTAGTGGAGGTAATTAAAAGTCTTACAACTAACATACAAAGTTCTTAACAACCAAGCTCTATCTTACATTTAAGATCCTATTGTGCCATACTTTAGCAGCACTGTGGAGCAGTGGTTAGGGCTGTTGCCTTACACCATTCTGGGTGGAATTTAGATGTTCTTCCCATGCACACATGGGTTTTCTCCTCCCACAGACCAGAAACAAGGGTGTTAGGTTAACTAGTAACTCTAAATTGCCACTAGTTGTGAGTGAGAGTGTAGATGGTTGTTTGTCTCTATGGGGCCTGGACTTGTGACCTGTATGGGTTGTACCCTGCCAGTGACTGTGCAATAGGCATCAGCTCCCCCATGACCCACAAAGGAAAAAGCAGGTAAAGAAAATGGATGGATGTTCCATATTTTGCTGAAAGAGTACTGGCCTCTCAGACTGTAATGCCCCCTTTTACACGGACCCTAACAGCTCCACTCTACTCGGCCCACTTTGCACGCGTTTCCATCTGCATTTTTTCGAGGTCGGCCCTGCTTCTTTGGTTCCCTGCTTCGGAGTAGGGCCAACTGGCCCGTCCCTGCTTCGTGGGCGGCACAAGCTTAGCTCCTGTTCACTCATTGGTCGTGGGTGTGACCAGATGCAAGCATAAAGAGGGAAGGTAGGAATATAAACAACAGCGTTAGCTTACCCTGCAGCGTTTCTGCCGTCTGTCTCCCAGCTGAAGGCGCTGTAAAGCCTGAAATCTCCGGCGGATAACAGCTGTCCTACTCCACGCAACAATCGCGGCATCCAGAGCATTTCTTCCACTGCGCCTCTCTTCCTGAAGTCTCAGGAGAATCCCCATAAGTTTAAAAAACAGCAACAACACAGGGCCAACGTTGTCCATAGCGCTTTCGTTGTTTACACAAATGATGCCAAGTTTGGGTAGCGCAATACAAGGAGGCTTTCCTCTGCTACCAACTAAACTGGCCGGTGGAAACGTGATGCATCTTTTACAGAGCCGAGCCAGGCCAAGTAGAGCAGAGCTTCTGAAATAGAGCCAGTGGAAAAGGGGCATTAATTTGGGTTGGCTGAGGTATCCCTTAGTTATGCTGTTAGAGGACATACTTCACTCTGCTCTCTTTACTTTCTCTATTCTCCATGTGTGTGTGTGTGTGTGTGTGTGTGTGTGTTTCCATAGAAACTACATTGGACCAGCCAGTGTTTGTCTGTGTCTCTTTTCTGTCCTCTCAAAACTCATCTGGCTAAGGCAGAGGGCTGTCCATCCTGAGCCTGGTTCTGCTGGAGGTTTCTTTCTGTTAAAAGGAACTGTTCCCTTCCACTGTCACCAACATGTTGCCTGGGATGGGAGATTGTGACAAAATGAATTTTCAATGCAATCTGCTGGCTTCATTAGATAGATAACCTTTTTGCTAATTATTTAATCTGGATCTTGGTAGTAATGCACAATACAGTCGTGTAGGTACCAGATAAGTACTCTGTAAATACCAGTTACATACTCCATAATTACCAGATTCTGTTATGTATTGCTACATGGATCAGTTTTGAACTGAATTCAGGTGCATGATTTGGATTTGTTACTTCATTGTACAGAGTGAAAACAAACAGAACAATAGCTAAATATGTAAACAAGCAGAAGAGCAGCAAAAATCTAAATCAGCAAAATGGTAGCAAAACATTAAATAGAGCATAAGAAGACAAAAGTAGAGCAAATATTTTGAAGTAGATGTCTGAAAGAACAGCAACATGCTGCAGAGATGCTTGTTGCATCTCTCTGCCCCTCGTTTCCTATACAGTCATTTTAATTAAACCAGTGATAGGACATCTTTCTGTGGCTTCAGCATACAGCGTTTATAAAAACTATTCACCTCCTTGGATGTTTTATGCTTTTAGTCATGACCAGTATAAATTGGCCTTTTTGACAAAGAATTAAAAAAACAAAAAATTGCTTCAATATCAAAGTGAAATAAATTTCTACAGATTACTTCCAGTTAAATAAAAAATATGTAATGTGTCAATATTGTGATGTACATCATACATTTTATTTACATAAAAAAAATAAAGGGGATAAAATGTAGTTTCATCTAGTCAAAATTATAGACAAATTCTTGATTTGAGTGTCAGTGCCCTTTAATACCCACATACATGACAGGTTACACAAATAAATGCTCCTTTGAAGTCCCAAGTAATCCCCTCAGCTTTCTCCATGCAGGGACTACTTAATCTATCCAGGGTATTCTGGTGACTGTGGACACAAAACATCAAGTAATTGTGTAGCTCCACTAAGATGTATCTAATTGCTTTAAGATGGTGACTATATAAACCTCAGAGCTGCAGGTTCTAAAAGCCATTTGAAGATGTGTTACAGGATAAAGTGATTAGGAGAAAGGGAGTCTGTGATGCACAAGACTACTAAAGATTACAGATTTGCATTTATTTAAAAGAAAAGTCTGGTCATTTTTGAAGTGATGTTCTGTAAAATAGTTATCAATTGTTAGTACTTTATTATCTGTGGCAACAGTCATAGAACAAAAAGTCTGGAGAAAAGGGCAGAAGTCTTGCTCCAGGATAGCCAAATAAGAGCCCATTTTATACAGGTTTATAAAACAATTCTTTCTGAAGATCACTCATACCACTCACACACAGCATCCCTCCCAGCTGCAGTCAGAGCAGGATATGTTCACCTCTCCATGTCCAGAATGCAAATGAATTGTGCATGGACAAAGACTCCACTCGTTGATCTTGCCCTGGCTCACAGTCAAGATATGATATAAATGTAAAATTTATTTGTCTAAAATAAATTGCTGCAAAAATAAATAAATAAAAGTGTCTTTTTAGGGTTGCTTTTGCAGGTCACAAGCCCCTGAAAGAGGAGTAGGGTTGGAATTGTGACATTAATAAAACAAGACTCGATGGCAGAAAGTTCATTTATAGTTCTAAACATATAAAGGATGTTTTTGACTTTTTGACTCTCTCACAATGTTATTCTTCTTTCCTACAAAGTCCTTTGTAGGACTATCCATTGAAAGAATAAAGGTTCTTACTTTAAGACTGTCTCTTTAATGATTTAACTGTTGTACAGGCTAAGGTAAACCAGTGGATCCAAATAAAATAAAATTCTGCAGTCAATTTATTAGTTCCTTCCAACACTAACTATAACCATGCCCATGCTAGATTTAAACACTGAAAACCTTCTTTTGTTTTGAAAATCTTAACATGTAAGAGACAATACATGTTATTGACCTGATCTTTATTCGTCGGCTCATGTGTTTGTTTAAATAAATTTGTAAAAAGGAAGTAAAAGCTGTATTTACCTAGTAGTCCTCACAAAGTTCTTCTCTTGTACCTCTTAGTCACCATCCATTCACACACACCCCCACCCCCCATGTTTCCCAACCATGTTAGCCATCATGTCTGATGAGATTATAAGATCAGGTTGTAAAGCGGCCTGGCTGCTGTGCCTGAGCATAAAAGCAGATGAGTGTGACTTGGGGGTTAAAGAAAAAAAAAAAAGAGCTTTGAAAGAGACGTATCCTGTTGTGTCCATTCACAGCAGTTGACGGAAACCTAAAGCCTTCTTGCAAAGAGAAGCTAGTACAATCTAGAGTGATTAGCTCCCTTTTGTCTGGGACAGCTTGCAGACTTCATGCCCCTGAAATCTTAGACAAACACCAAAGTGGTGTGTGTGAAAATCGATGATGATTTGTGGACAAGATGTTTCTAATTAATAAAATTGCACAGGTTGACAAAAGTGGTTGAGATAACTATTTTAATGTGGGAGTTAAAATACATATCCTGATCCAAAATCACTCCAAGGTTCCTTACAATTGTATTGGAAGCAAAGTTAATGCCATCCAGAGCTGAAAGGCTGTAAAAAAATATTCCAAGGATGCTCAGAAATCACAACCTCTGTCATGTCTGAATTTAAAGCAGAAAAAAAGTCATCCAGGTTTTTATGTCTCAGTGTCTTTTGGTTCATTTTAAACAGACCAGACATTGTTTCCTCAGATTTTCCACTTTGTTTGGGCAAGTGACAACTCACCTGAACTCTGGTGTAGACCAACCAAGTGAATTCTGGTCTGCCTGAAAACGTGGGTCCTAGTTTATCTGCAAGTGAACCCTGGTGCAGTTTGAGTTCAGTGCAAAATGCAAATGGATTACCAAGCGAATTAAAAAGAGGAGGTAAACCAAAGAGAGAAAGTGAGTATGTTTTAGTTTCTCAATCTCTGATATATTTTTAGGTACTGCTGCATTCGTCTCATGTAGAGAGCAACATGCTGTCTCACCTGCTGCTCATACTGGGAAATAGAGGTGTGCAGATTGATCAAAATATCAATGTTTTCTACACCAAAGTTAGTATTGTATCAGATTAATACTTGCATGATGGGACTGACACTGTAGTTTGTTTCCCTCCACTACTTTTTCTTTGTTCCTCTACTACATTTCCCTCTTTGGTCCTGGCCAATCAATGAGCTGGGTTTTCTTCTTCCTCATGTTTTTTTCCTTTGTGTTCAATGTTCATTTCAGGCTATACCACCTCAAACGAGCAGTTCATGTAAGTGCATGATGTTGTCAAAATGATTTGGTCCAGTTTCAAAAGTGCAGTGTGAAAGTGAACTAAAGCAAATGAAGGAGTGAATCATTTCTCTGAGACCACATACTGTATTTTGATCATGTTGTTGCAGACAAATGGTTTGCTGCGATAAAGATAGTGAATATTATGTATGTTTGTGCACATACATAACATTCACATTAGGGGTCATTAGGGGTCAGGTTCTGGTCAGGAGTACCATTATGGTAGGCGATCACTGTAGGAGTTTTTATCCCAACATGCATATCACCCTTCCAATTTCTAATATTTACCACGTCCTTCAGTTGGTGGATGTTAGCAGGAATTATGATAGGCAAAATAATAAGGAACATGTTCTCATGCGTTTCAGGCTTGATTTTGAGAAGCACAAAGCTTCCCAGGATGAATGCCAAATGAGCCTATATTGGAACCACAAATTCTCCCGTTCCTTTAGCCATGTTGAGATAGATTAGATCCAGAGGAACTCTACCTATAGCAAAAGTGTCAATGGATGACTCAGTTTCTTGAATCAGGATTGTGGATAGTCGCTGCAATCTTACAACTGTTCTCTGTGTAAGTGGCAGTTGGTAATTAGTACATCTGATTGATCTTTAAGAACAATTCCTGAAATTGAACCAAGTTCAACAATCTTGGGAGATATTGGGGCAGTTACAAGACCAAAGAGGGTCATGATGGTTGTCAGAAGTATAATTTTGTTAAGACAGGAGGTGAGTAAGCAATCTGCTTTAAAGCTTAAACACCTCTGTATCTGGCAGAAGGAAGGTTATGGGGGTGAACCATCATCACGCCCCTGTGTTTACATAGAACCAAGAACACAGGTGAAGTGACAACTGTAGCAACAAATGAACTTTGTAAAGAGCACACAACTCTGTAATATTGTCAAAGTTGAATGTATACAGTTGTTTACAACCGGGGCGGAGAGATAAAGAACAACTTTGTTGATCACAGGATCAAGGGATTTAAGAATGATAAGATTGTCTTTAGAGAATGCATGGTGGATAGAAACAACAGTATTTTGGATCCAATAGATCAGGCTCGTGAACAAGTGACAATGCAAAGTGCAGGAAAGGAGGGTTCTGGAATTCTCTCGGGTGTATTGTTTGTTGTTGTAGAACTGTTTTGTTCTTTATTCGTGAAAATAGTGTGACCTATAGCATTGGGGGTCACACTAATTTCCCAAAGATCATGTCTAAAATCTAAAAAGATTGCGATGAACTCAGAGGATGTCAGTGGGTACAGAGAGCAAAGTAGGAAGGAGAACTTTTGTGCAGCACCTTTTTCAGGGAGATGTCACTGAAATTGTAGGACTAGGGATTCAATTTAGATCTCAAAGCTCCCCTTAGCCAAGGAATGGTCCTCTGTGTCCCATTTTACGACAAAAAATGTACTCAATTGGTTTGAGTTCTCAGTTTCTGGATGTGGGTCTGTGACCAGAGCATTTATGTTCTCCACCTCAGTAGTTAGAGAAGAGTTGATTCCTGTGTCTGTTAAAAGATTTGGTTCTTCAGGTGCAGTCACTGAGTATTAGATGCATCGTGAATAGAAATTGTGTTTCCTTTCTGACAAATTTGTCTGTCAATGTTCTGAATTTATAGTACATGTTGGCCAATTTTTTTAAGCAACAAAAAATATGCCATCCATCCATCCATTCATCTTCTTCCGCTTATCCGGGGTCGGGTCGCGGGGGCAGCAGCCTAAGCAGGGAGACCCAGACTTCCCTCTCCCCAGCCACTTGTGCCAGCTCCTCCGGGGGAATCCCAAGGCATTCCCAGGCCAGCCGAGAAACATAGTCCCTCCAGCGTGTCCTGGGTCTTCCTCTGGGCCTCCTCCTGGTTGGACCCTTTCTCTAAGGGAGAGCCCAGACACCCTCTCTGCTCCTGGTGAAAGGCAGACATGTTTTTTTTCTCTCTGTCTCTCTGTCTCTTTTTCTCTGTCTCCTGAACTTGTTCTGTATTTGATTCTGTTGTTTCTGTGCTGTAAAGCACTTTGGTTCGCCTTGTTGCTGAAAAGTGCTATATAAATAAATTTCACTTCACTTCATTTCAGCCAATTGCATTTGCGATCTCGTTTTTTCGGTCACTACCCAAAGCTCGTGACCATAGATGAGGGTAGGAACGTAGATCGACCGGTAAATCGAGAGCTTCGCTTTTTGACTCAGCTCTCTCTTCACCACGACAGACCGGTACAGCGCCTGCTTCACTGCAGACGCTGCACCAATCCGCCTGTCGATCTGCCGCTCCATTTTTCCCTCATTCGTGAACAAGACCCCAAGATACTTAAACTCCTCCACTTGGGGCAGGACATCTTCCCCGACCCGCGGAAGGCACTCTACCCTTTTCCGGCTCAAGACCATGGCCTCGGATTTGGAGGCACTGATCCTCATCCCGGCCGTTTCACA
>NC_051442.1:24871989-24883732 GCF_001649575.2 Kryptolebias marmoratus
CCTCTACGGGCTGTGCCCGGCCGGGCTCCATGGGTGAAAGCCCGGCCACCAGGCGCTCGCCAACGTGCCCCACCTCCAGGCCTGGCTCCAGAGTGGGGCCCCGGTGACCCGCGTCCGGGCGAGGGAACACTGTGTCCAATATTCGTATTCGTCATAAGGGGTCTTTGGGCTGCACTTCGTCTGGCCCCTCACCTAGGACCTGTCTGCCTTGGGTGACCCCACTAGGGGCATGAAGCCCCTGACAGCATAGCTCCTAGGATCATTGGCACACTCAAACCCCTCCACCATGGTAAGGTGGCAGCCCAGGGAGGGGACATAAAAAATGCATAACCTACAATACAGTTTATACACGGGCCAATTGCATGTATCAACCCAGTTTGTGATGGATTGCGCATTCAGAGGTGAGGTGAGGCTCGTTGCTGCCTCACCTCGCATTTCACCCTTGTATGTATACAGGAAATATGCAATTTCAGCGATTTCAGCAATTTTGACTAAAAAAATGTTTGAAAATTAGTCATTCATAAAGATCAGTGTTCAAATATTAATATTCATTTTATGTTATCATTTTTTTTTCTTGTCATGATGACAGGGGAGGCTCTGCCTCACCTGCCTCCCCTGATCGCACATCCCTGTCTAAAATGTACATAGCAACACCTCCTCCCCTGGTGTCTCTGTTCTAGCAAATAACATTTTAGCCTTGTATTGAGATATCCTGATCAGAGATATTAATCCTAAACCAGGATTCTGAGATAGCTAGGACATCAGGATTGGCAGTACGTATCACTGTTTTTAAATGATGTAAATGCTTAGTGTTAAATGGACTATAAATATTTACATGTAAAAAAAAGCCCACAGATTTATGACCACAAAAACTCACCAAATGACAAGTAGGTAGTAACAGTGTTAAGGTGTGTTAGTGTTAGCTCTAATAATTAGCTTGATAATAATCTTAGTAGGTGGCACAGCAGTGTAGTGGTTAGAGCTGTTGCCTCCAGCAAGAAGGTTGCAGGATCGCTTCTCAGCCTGGGGCCTTTCTGGGTGGAGTGTGCATGTTCTCCCTGTGCACACGTGGGTTTACTCCGGGTACTCTGGTTTCCTCCCACAGACCAAAAACATGCATGTTAGGTTAACTGATGACTCTAAAATTGTCCCTAGGTGTGAGTGACAATGTGAATGGTTGTTTGTCTCGTTTGTCTCTATGTGGCCCTGCGATGAACTTGCGACCTGTTCAGGGTGTCCCCCACCTCTCACACAGTGACTGCTGGGGATAGGCACCGGCTCCCCGCGACCCAAAATGGAGAAGTGGGTAAAGTAAATGAATGGATGGATAATTTTAGCAACTGACTAGCTGATTTGAAAGTCATGCCCAGAAGAAAATGAATGCCCACTTCAGCTCAACCTAGAACAGAATGCTTAGTAGTGAACAGAAAAACACTGGAATCCTGACAGAAATACTTCCATACAGCTTCTCTTCTGGTGGTGTTTATTAACAACATTAGGGTTACTGCCACCAACTGGTAAAAAGTGTGGATCAGAGAGCCAACTCATACAAAATAATTAACAAAAAACTACCTCCACACAACTGGCATTGCTCCTCTTCTTCCACCTGACTGCATAACTGAGAGGTGAACATCTTAAAAGGGTATTAGTACTGTAATATTTGAATATTTTTATGAGTACAAGTACACACATGGTATCAGAGCAATAGATCTTTTTTCATACTAATGTCAAGCATAAGTCAGCAAACACTGAAATGATGTTTTCAGGAGCAACCTTTACCTGGGAGTTGAACTTTGAGAACTTTGTCATTTTCGAGCAAACAAGCACCTTTGCAGCACATAAATAAACAACATTTCTTTAGGGGTATTGATACTGCTGCATTTCCATCCAGTCATGCCTTTTTCTACCACATCATTTTAGATCAATTTTTGTTGCTAATGTTTTCGTTTGCAGCATAAAAATCTGTTCTGTTAACAGTGTAATGAAAATCATTTTGTTAACTTCAGGGCTTCTCTCAGTGACAAAGGACCATTTGAGTGGATCGATGGTATTGACAGGCTGAAGACTTTTTCACTGAATGCCATTAATTTTCTGAGCTTGAAAAGGTGAAGGTCACAAGAAGATCCAGATTCAGCATATCCATCAATTACATGTTTGTGATTACATCTAATAGTGTGAGATGTTACTGAGAAAACACTGAAATCTTAGACAAGCACATAAATCTACTGGTGTATTATAAAGTAAGCAATTTATAGTAAATTCATTTCACTTATGATCTGTTTATTAAAACCAATATTAATTTAACTGACTAGTTATTTTCATCAACATTTTTCAAACAATACAATAACTAAATAAAACCTAAAACACAAGGACTAAAACTACGACAAAAGCTGTTGATATTTTGGTAGTTAAATAAAATCAAAACAACAATGTCTGACAGTGACGAGATCTAATCAGATCCATTTTGTTGTGTAGAAAGTTTGGATGATTTGGGAACATTTCTAATCAGAACTAGTATGAGAAGCAGATGCTCTCGTTTTATCTATCCCAGGAAAGACGGTGCTCCAGTTTCAATCCTGCCTCCACTTGAAACAAATACATATTAAAGGCCTAGCATTCCTTGAAGAAATGCATATTGCCTGCCAGAGCTTTACACTAAGATCATCATATGATGTGAAATTATGAAGTTATAACTATTTTGGTCAGTCCAAATTACATTATGCATGATCTTGTGATATTGCTAGATCTCACATCTCGCGTGATCTATTAGTGAGTGGAGTGTCAGCTGATACCACATCAAATTCTGTAAAACTGACTGAATTTTAACTATTTTTGTGTGTTTGCTATGATTGTGATATTTTGCTAATGGTGCAGACAAATACACACACAGAGACATATATGCAGACACATACGGACAAAAACATTATGCTCTGCTTTGTCTTTGGCAGCAGGTGATAATAATAAAAATGTAAACAGCTGGACCAGGAAAAAAAGAAAACATATGGACACATTTTACATTTACTGTTAGGAAAAACAAGACAATCTGTAAACTGTGTGAGGCAACAGCCACTGGTAAAATGACAAATGACAACTTAAAACCAATTCATGCAAAGACAAGCTGCTAAAACTGAGCTATCATTTTATCCTGAGCTGCATGTGTGCAAGAAGGGTTAGGGTTGAGTTGCTAGTTGCTATGGCGGCAAAGAGAGGTGCAGCGGCTTCTCCAGCTCCCAGGAGTCAGCCTTATTTTATTTATTTTAATACCTATGAGGCTGATTTAGGCATTAGTTCAGTGCTAAATTTAAGAGTGAAGTACAGCTAAAGGCTAGAAGACCACGTATTCCGACTGTCTTTCTGGCCAGTGTTCACTCACTCAATAACAAAGTGGACTTGTTACATCTGAGGCTGAGTGTCTCTACAGAGATGAAGAACTGTGCTGTTCTTTGCCTAACGGAAACCTGGCTTTACAACAACATGCCCATCTCAGCCTGCCAGATCAACGGCCATCAGCTGTTCCAAGCGGACCGCGACCACCGATTGGGGAAAAAGACAGGGAGGAGGATTCTGTATGTACGTGAATGAAGGTTGGTGTATGAACTGTGGACTGGTAAAAAGCTCCTGCTCGGAGGTGATAGAACTCATGACTATGGGGCGGCAGTGGCTCAGGAGGTAGGGGTTTGTCCTGTAATCGGAGGGTTGCTGGTTCGAGCTCCACAGTGACAGGCCTGAATGACTACTGACCTATAACCTCGGTAGTCATGAAGTGCTTCGAGAGGTTAGTCATGACCCACATTAAGGACTCCATCGACATCACTGTGGACCCAAATCAGTACGCCTACAGGAAGAATCGCCCCACTGATGACGCCATCTCATCGGTGGTCAACACAACCCTCACCCACCTGGAGAACAGAAACTCTTACATCCGTTTGCTCTTTCTGGATTTCTCCTCGGCCTTCAATACCATCATCCCACAGACCCTCATACAGAAGCTCTCCTCTCTTGGACCGAGTCCCACAGTGGGGAACTGGATCGTGGACTTCCTGACCAACAAATCTCAAACTGTCAGGATCTACAACACCGTCTCCTCCTCCATCACCCTCAGCACTGGCTCGCCCCAGGGCTGCGTGCTGAGCCCCCTCCTGTTCACTCTGCTGACGTATGACTGCTCAGCGAGACACCCCAGCTGTCATATAGTGAAGTTTGCAGACAACACAGCAGTAGTGGGACGTATCTCGAACAATGATGAGTCCAAATACAGAGAGAAGGTGGAACTCCTGGTGCAGTGGTGCAAAGAAAATAACCCCTGCATCAATGTGAAGAAGACCAAGGAGATGGTGGTGGATTTCAGAAGAGACAAGTTTCTTCTTCTTACCATGTACATCGGAGGAGCAGCTGTGGAGATAGTCTCCAGCTACAGATACCTGGGTGTGCATATATCCAATGACCTTACCTGGCATGCCAACACTTCTTGTCTGGTCAGGAAGGTCCACCAGCATCTCTACTTCCCCAGAAAGCTGCGGAGAACTGGACTTAGGATTTCAGTCCTGAGGAGCTTCTATCGCTGTGTGGTGAAGAGCGCTCTCTGCACCTGTATCACTGTGTGGCACGGAAACTGTACTGCTGCTGACAGGATGGCTCTGCAGAGGGTCATTAAGGCTGCACAGAGGACATAGGGAGCAGCATTCCCACCACCTCGGACCTATATACATCACGATGCAGAGAGAGGGCGCTTTGCATCATGAAGGACTCCACTCACCCTGCGCACAGACTGTTTCAGCCCCTCCCCTCAGGCATGCAGCTGAGGTGCATTCAGAGCAAGACCACTAGGCTCAGAAACAGTTTCTACCCTGCAGCTGTCATACTGCTGAACTCGAATTGCACTTTTTTTTGTATGTATGCATATACCGTATTTTCAGCACTATAGGGTGCACTGGATTATAAGGCACACTGTCGATGAATGGTCCATTTTCAAACTTTTGTCATATATAAAGTGCACTAGACTATAGGGCACACCTCACAATTTTTGTAACTTCATGTAGACCACACGCGCTGTGCTCCATTCAGAATGGATGATTTTGGTGCTCTAGCAGAGCTGGTTCACCTGTATCAGCATTTATATGATCCTTCTATGGGAGATCACAGAGATAATCAAGAAGTTCAAAACTGCACTGACATAAGCATCAAGTATAAACGCCTACAGCGCTCGCTCAGGTCCACGCGCCATGCGAGCAACACTACAAGCTTGACTATAACTGAGCCTTAATGCTGCAAGCGGTTTACTTTGGTAAACTTTGTAGTTTACCAAAGTCGTACTAAAACATTAGGACTTCTTACATGTACAAGGAACTCTGGATTATAAGGCACACTGTTGTTTTTTGAGAAAAATTAAGGCTATTTATTTATATGTATTAATTTATTTGTTTATTAGGCTTCTTGAACTGGGACCTGAGTCTGAATTCTGGACCACAAACATGCAAGTGTGAGCTGGTATGACAATAAAAGATCCTTGAGTCCTTAAATCCTTGACTTGAGTGTCAACTGATGCTCTCAGGTTCATGCCATCCTTCCACGTGAGCATCTGCACAGGCAGAGATAAGCTTACAAAAAAACAAAATGACTGTACTGAAGGCAGGTAATGACTCAGCATATCAAAATGACAACCACAAATTTCAGTTGATTTGATGTTCACTGACTGTAAAGTTTTTTTTTTCAGCTTCGACTCAATCATTTTTAGACATATGGAGCTGAAATGTGGTGTAGCAGTAGCTGAGACAGAACCCCATCTTATACTGAATGCTAAAAAACAAAATCAAGATGGCTGCCAAAACTTACGAGGTCAAAATTCAGACCAAAATTTGTGCATGCTCTAACTCGGCAAGCATGTAATGTAAGGTCAAACTTCACAGCTAGAACCCTCATGGGTCAGGGATCAATGCTACGGATTTCAAAGACACAAGGTCAAAGTGAGCTCTAACTCTGTAATTGTGTACAGTCAGACATTACAGCTGGACTCCCGATGGGTCAAGGAATTGTCTTTTGGAGTTCAAGGTCACAAGGTCAAAAGAGCCTGTATGCTCTAACTCTAAAACCATGTACAATAGGAAGGTCAAACCTCAAAGATGGACATCTAAATTAGTGGATACAAACTGCATGAAATGATGTCACTTCCTTTTACTGACAGGATCTCCAGTCTGCCCTTCTCTGGGAGATGATTTCAATCTGGAAAGCCTTAAAACCAAGAGTCATTTTTTTCTAAGTCAATCTTGTTACCATAACATAATAAGGAAAACACTACTGATTTTTTATTTTAATCATTTTTAAACCATCATTTTATTGATGACGTGCTTTTAGCATTTATACTAGTGAGTGGAGTTTTTAACAAACTCTGTTACCAAGGTAGAGGAACAGAGTTGTTACTTCAGAGGTCAACTCTGTTTAATAATTGTTTTCTCACACAAATAAGAAAATTGTTGTTTTTAATATTCTACACATTGTTGGTTGACGTTTTCTGTAAAATAGTATTACAGGCACAATTTATTTTTTAAATAATTGTTGGTATTTAGTTTTAATAAAAGAATGTTTTCTCCTGCTAAAACAATTCTGTAAATAGTTAAGTGTTTTGTTCATTTTTTAAATGTATTTTTAAGTTAAATACCTCAGTTTGAAGTAATGTTGTATTTGGACAGTTTATGTAATAAAATAAAATGACTTTAGCCTGTTAGAATATATTGTTTTTTTCAAAACATTGTCCATGTTATCCATAACAGTGTTGACCTGCCGGACAAGTTTATTCTGAAAAAAAAAGTAGAAAATAATGTGTAACTAATGTTTGACAAAGAACAAATCATCAAAGTTTGACATATTTTCTATAAAATACAAATAATAATAATAATAATAATAATAATAATAATAATAATAATAATAATAATAATAATAATAATAATAATAATAATACAAATAAAAATGGTAGTTAAAATATCAACAGTGATCATTTTGTTTTAGTTTTACTACAAAAAGAAAATCTTTTTATTTTATTTATTTTCCTGTGAACCAGCTGTCCTTCACCTGTTCCTCTCTCTTTCACACCTGGGTGTTCTCTGCTCTTAATATGTTTAATTATTGACCATTAACACCAGAAAAGAGCATAGTTACAATTCAATGAAGGAGAGATTTTTTTAGATCTAACATTTAACATTAAGTTAAAAAAGTTATGTGACAGGGAAAGAAAGTTCAATAATGTGGTGAGAAATGTTTTTTATTTTAAACATTTATATTGTGAACAGTCAAATTTTCAATTTAACCAAAAATGAAAAAAATATTGTAACTATTAAAACACTGAGGCTAACATATATTGTTATTCTTAAAGGACATTGTATTGACTTTCTCTTCTGTAGCTCTGTAACCATGACTCTAACCTTAAACCCAACCATTACCAGTAAATGCCTAACCCCAATTCTGACCTAAACCCAATTCACACCTAATCCCTGACCCAAAAATAACATCCTACACACTACTGGTCCTGACAAGATGAATGTGTACTAGTAAAGGTCCTAAAAATATAATAAAAACAGGTACACACACACACACACACACACACACACACAGAACACTTTGCACATCTCACTTTACCTACTCTGGGATCATTGATATTTGTCAGAATTACAAAACTTCCAATCAGCTGGAACAAATGAGCCAGTAAGAACTACATTATTAGCCCAGTAAGCTGTGTAATAACTCCCCTGGTAAATTGGGAGGCCAGTAATTGCTTTTCTGTAAGATGTCACAACAAAGTTTGGCAATTGCAGCTAGCCATATTACCTCCCGTACCCGGGAAACATCTGCTTTTTACAATGAAGACTTCAAAGGATCTGTGGATCTTGAATTGCATTTAGCTGCTATTGTGGGCCAGCAGAGGTAATCTTGATTAGGTGTTTAGACTGAGGCAGGGTATACAGTGGCAGAGAGCTTCCAAGAGCTTTGGTCTAAAGCTATTAAAAGATTGTACATTATGTTCCCCTGGCTTTGAAGTGAGGGCCTGCGAGAAAAGAAGGGACTCTGAGGGCCGCGGGCCAATAGCAGAAGATTGATCTGCTACTTCTGTCTTATATCAAAGGAGGCCCAAACCCTCATGAAGCCAATCATTTCTACTGCCACTCTTCCACTTGGCCAGGCTAAACATTCGCTGCATTAGGAGATTGTGTACATTTAATAACACGTCTAATTATCACAATTTGTCTTCAGATTGCTGCTACCCTCAAAAGACCAAGTAGAGTATTTCTAAAAGGCTTAATAACAACTTGTTTGCTTCGACTTGTATTGGTCCGTAAAAGTGATGCTATTTGTGCATTTAATGTGGAAAGGTGCAGATAACAGATCCATACTTTGATTCTGGAATTTAAGAGGAGTTTTAAATAGAAAAGGAGAAAATGTCATCGAATAAAGGAAAAGTTAAAGAAATAGCATTCCTTAAAGGAATGCATATCGCCCGCCATCTTTCATGGAAAAGAATCATCATATGCTGAGAAATGACAGAATTGTACCTGTTTAGGTCAGACCTTGAAAATAATATTAAGCATGAGATGGTTGGGGATCAGTCTCAGCTACTAATATATTAAATTTTAGGTTAATATCAGTATCGTTAGTTTTAGTTTTAGCTTAGTTTAGTTCTGTACATTTAGTCATGCTTAGATCTGTTGGTTTATTTAGACAATTAGTTCTCATTGTATCTTATACCTGTCTGTAATTTTGTTCTTGTGTTGTAAAGCACTTTGAGTCGCCTTGTGCTGAAAAGTGCTATATAAATAAATGTACCTACCTACCTACCTAAACGTGACTGAAATATAGTAATGTCTGTTGGTTGTAACAACTATCTTGGACTGGAGTGACTCCAAAGGTTAATGAGTTGTAGATGTACAGCCAATAATTACTTTCTGAATGTTTCATTAAAATTCATCCAGTGCTTCATGAGATATTTTGGTAACAACAGTAATGAACAATGGACACACACACATGGGCAAAAACATAATTACTGTCATATAAATGACATATTATATTATTGCAATAAGCTAAAATGCACAATAGATAAGCTTTGCACATAGTAACATATTATTGCAATAACAAATGTAAATTCAAGATCAGTGTTAGGAAACAAAAAAACAGACTTTTACATATTAATGCCCCTTCTTTCTGCCCTGTTCTCCATTTAGTGAGACGTGCTTTTGAGGGGCAATAAGACAATAACAAAGAAAACTAATAGGCAGATAAAAAAAAAGGTTGTAAGCTGAAAAAACACTCGGGGTTAAAGGGAAAGAAAGGCTCTGGCTCTGTTTACCACTGCACACATCTAATGGCTCTTGACTATGTAAATGGTGATGATATGAGACGTTGTAAAGAGCCGGGGCTCAGATGGAAGAACAGGGTTCAGCTTATTGGAGCCAATCCTGTTAGAGTGGAGGCCATCCTGACCAATTATACCACTGTGCCAGGTGCAGGGATGTCTAATGGCCCATTGGTAAGCATGCGTCTCTGATGTTTCTGTTGTACACATCAACTTCTAATGGGTCCTGCATAAACAGGCAGGACTTCATATACGAGGTGGAGGAAAGGGCACATAAGGGCAGATGGGCTCATTTTGTCAAATGAAGTTTCCAGACCAGGTCAAAGAAAACAACATGGAAGATTCTTCTGAGCAAACAGTAAACAGTACATACTGTAGATAGACAAAAACTCAAACTAAATGAGCATACGCTTAGTTGAGCCACAACAGTCAGGGGAACAAAAAGAGTTTGCTTTATTCTCTGCCTGAATATTTACAGTGTTCTGTAATTAGAATAACGTTTCAATATTAACTAGAGAAATTGTATTTTCTGTTAAAATGCAGCAGGAATACTGGAATCACTGAAATTTACTGAAGCTGAAATTCAGTTGTTAAAGCTAAAACAAGCAGAGCACTAGCTTTAAGCCATAAGTAGCAAAATGCTAGCAAAAAGTAACAAAAAGCTAAAAGTAGCAGAATGCTAGCTAAAAGATGCCTAAGAAAACAAACACAGAGCAATGTTCAAGGTGAACAAAGGCTTTGGATGAACTGAAGAGCTCTCTGTGTGTTTCTATGAGAAAAGTCTTTATAAAAAGTAAATAAGTTAAATATTTTATATAATAGTTACAAATACTAAATGTCAGCATCCATGTCCTTAACGAGCTGAACACTTTTATATATAAATTGCTAAAATAGTCCAAAGTATTCAGAGAAAAATGTACAAAAAACAACAAGTAAAACAAGATTGAATTCTGAATCTGCAGATTCTACAAATATGTACAATATTACAAATCTATAAAAAATGAACAAGCTATAATAAAAAAACATGAAAAAACTTTGGATTTTCAATCCTGGAGTGCTATAATCACTTTCAATAATTTACCAATAATAACTTTCTATAGGTGTTTGGGTGTAATTAAAACAAGAACAAGAAATACTAGGAGTAAAAAGCTTTTTCAAATGGGCCAACAGTAGAAACAATTAACCTATTTTATTGTCTTATTTATTCATTTACAGTATTTAAGGTCTGTAAAACTGATACTAGCCTGTACAGAAACTAAATGAGTCGATTAATCACAAAGTCTATACTCTCATTTTCTATCGTTTTGAATTAGAATTCCTAATCTTAAAATATTTTAAAACTGTTTACAGGTCTGTCACTATTTAAACCTTATCTTAAAAATCTTACAGTAGGGGCTCTTAAAATATTGAACTACGGTCCAGCTCTAGACCCAAATGAAGTCTTAGACTAGGATCAGCTGTTAAATTACAATAAAATGTATTTATTTATTGTGCACAATTTTCTAAATTTACAGTAATTCATATTTGGAGGCACAGCTTTTTTAATATTTTGGGTAATTCTTTCATTCTGCAGAGGGGAGGCGACTTGTGAAGAGAGAAAAGCATGCTTTGGAGAAGTAATTCACTCTGATGTCACACAAAATAAAAATTATTTATTTAAAACCGTTTATTTATTCCAACTGGATGGACTCATGTATGTTCGTTGTTTTTGCAGAGAGTTTCTCATGTGATGTTCAAATGATATGAACAATCATACCCACTAAGATCTGACCTGAGAGCAGATAAATGATAACTTGGCTGGTTTTTTTTTTTGTAAAATAAAATTTTATTTTGTAAAATAAAATTTTCATTCAAAAATAAAAAAAAAACATTTTAAATTAGTGTGACAATACACAGCTTGCTTTTACCAGAAAAGGTTTAGTTTCACCTTTTTTTCCTATTTTACATGTGAACAACAATTCATATATAGTTTCTGCAATCAAATTATTACCCATCATTATTTATATATATAATGATGGGGTTGGGTTTTGTTTTTTCCCGGAGAATTTTCTTTTTGGTAAATTTGAAGTGAAGACCACAAGATGGTGGTCCAGGATTTATTCTCAGTGCTGTTGCAGCTCCTGGTGTCTGTTTGTATAACTGCAACTTATCAGCTCTAAAGTCAGCAAAAAGCTGCTGCTGGTGGCCTCACTGAAACCTCTCAGAAATGTTCATTCAGTGAGTTGTACAAATGCTGTTGATAAAGAAATGAGCTTCCTCCACAGGGCGGCCGGATACTTCTGTGAACTGTCTGTCTAATAATTATTAGTAGTAGTTTATCATCTGTGGGATCAGTGGGAGAGCATGGAGCAGCATGGAGCAGCATGGAGCATGGAGCATGGAGCATGGAGCATGGAGCATGGAGCA
>NC_051442.1:24885118-24889497 GCF_001649575.2 Kryptolebias marmoratus
AGCATGGAGCATGGAGCATGGAGCATGGAGCATGGAGCAGCATGGAGCATGGAGCAGCATGGAGCATGGAGCAAGGCAAGGCTAATGGCTAACCAAATGAGTGACAGCTTTTTTGGTTTTTGGTTTTGGGGTGGAGGTGGGGACTTTAATCAATTTTCAGCTTATAAACAACAAACAACATACTGGTGTGAAAGAATGCTACAGCTACAATTAAATCTCTACATTTTTGCATGAGACCCTTTGTCTACCAAAGAAAGTGACGGTAGCATGTTCTGAAATGTATGCAACAAGATCCAAGAGTTAGTATGAAATATACAGCCTCCTGCAGGCCCGGTACAGGTGCTAATAACCCAGCTAATTGATGAACTCTCTGCAGAACTTTACAAACAGCAGAACAGATCATATTCTGTGCAGTAAGCACAGCTACTTTACAATAAAAAATTACAAACTGATTGGCCACCTGTGTGTATCTTGTGGAGCTAATAAAGGAAAACAACAGCTTTTTTTCTTATTATTTCCCTTAAAAGCAAAACACCTGGTTTCTAAAGGTACATAACACAACAGTTAGCCAAATATTAAAGTCTCCTAAAGGTGAAAGGTCAACTAATTGTGAACAGCAACCATTTATGTGAAGAACTACCTACAGTGTCATAAAACAGCGTGCACACTGGGTCCAAATGTTCCTCTATAATCTGTTCAACATTATTTAGAGTTGGGCCACAAGCAGCCTTATTTTCAGGTGATCTTTAGATTACTGTTACTATTTTCATAGAGTTTTAAAAAGAAAAGAAGATTTTTGATGTAGCACAAAGTCTTCACAAGATAGCTCCACCTAGATTTTACCACATGCACGTCACTTTACCATAACTCCTCAATCATTGGAGCGAGAGCAAAAATCTAGTTTATATGGATGTACTCACTTCATCTAACTTTATAAATATTCTACATCTTGTTATTGTTTTTATCCTTAAAATAAGCAAGTTTCTTGTTAAACTTGTGGCAGTGGCTCAGGAAGTAGGGGTTCGTCCTGTAACCGGAGGTTGCCGGTTTGAGCCCCCGCTCTGTCAGTCTCAGCCGTTGTGTCCTTGGGCAAGACACGTCACCCTCCTTGCCAACTGGTGGTGGTCAGAGGGCTCGGTGGCGCCAGTGTGATGGCAGCCTCACTTCTGTCAGCCCGCCTCAGGGCAGCTGTGGCTACAATGTAGCTTACCGCCATCAGTGAATGATTGTAGTGTGAAACACTTTGGGGTCCTTGGACTAAATAAAGTGCTATATAAGTGCAAGCCATTTACCATTTCTTATCAGTTTACCTACCTTACCTTTAGCTACGTTCCTTTGAGACTAATGTTTCTGCTAGCATCATGGCATCCCACCCAGGGTCGGAGGTACAGGGCTAATGTTTGCAGCTGGTCATCTTGCTGTTGGTGGAAAACTGAAGCAGACCTAAGGTGGTTCCCACCAAAGGAAGACAAAGGTGGTCTTTATGCAAAAGCAGTACTCACTGGGTGTGAGCAGTGCATTGTGGGTCTGTTTCCAAGTGGACAGAAACTACTTCACTTTATACCACACAGTCCCCAAAATGCCTGGATATTTGTAATATCAAGGTGACAATATATGGAAAACTTAAAAAGGTTATATACTTATTTCCAGTTGATGTCTTACATTGTGTTCATGTTGAATTTCAGTTTCTAATGCATTCAAATCTTGAAAAATCTAAATCCGCTTGTTTGTTTGTTTTAAAGCAAATGTAATCATGTTTTTAAATTTTTGTTTTAAACTTGCTCAAGGTGAGCATATATAGAATCTCACAGTGGCCCAAGCCTAGCCAGAAACCAGTTTTATTAATAAGTCCAAATTCAGTTTTACCAGCACCTAAACACCACATGGGTCTGTCTAAAAGTGTAAAATAAGCATGTGCTATTACACCTTTATTTAAATTATGATGTCCTCAAACTAAAAGACCTCAGGTTTATTAAACTACCAAAATTGAAACAAATAATTGGGATTATGTATCTATTCACAGATATTTTTTGCATTTTAACCACCAGGCTCACTAATAAGAGTATTTGATAGCTACTACCAAGGCAATGGTTCACAAATGGCCGTTTTTAGCTTATAAAATGTCTTGAAAATTGCAGACAAAATGCTCTTTCTGATGGCAATGAAAAGATCTCATTAAAATAACTAGGAGAGAGCCTCTTTGTTGTGCTTACAGGGCATACAAGGAGAGCCTAATTCCCCCGCTGTGATGTTGTGTGTCGGGGGGGTTATGGGGTGTAGGGCCATTCACTTCGATGAGGCCAAAAGGGTAAAGGATTTTTTTTCAAATAACTCTAAAAAAGTAGAAGAATGTATTACAGACTACACACAGCTGAGGGTGATGGCTCTTATTTGCTGCCTAAAATACACACGCCTTCATACAAAGACAGTGAAATGTGGTCCTACAGACTATATTTCACTGTCCTTTTGCAGTATTTCAAGTAAAATAGGTGTGAATTGTTGTGAAAATGAATAAATGGAGTTGTGTAAAGAGTAATCTTTTGCTTGAATGTAAGATGGTCAGTGAATTATGGATTGTGTAAGGAGGATGTTGATGGGAACAGGGATATACATGTTTTGTTGGGATGAAACAGAACTTTTAGTGAAACTATGTCATTGTATTTCTTTTTTTTTGTAACACAATCTGGTGCAGCCCTTTTACAGAGGAAGGTGGGGTCGCACTCTCCGAAAGAATATTATTCACTCCAAAAAGTCATTCTTCCTAATAAGTACTGTCACTTCATTACTTGTGTATTGCTTTGTTCTGTATATGTTTCAACTATTTTGAGTCTTTTTAATGAAATTCAAAATGTTTTTTAGTTATTTGCAGTTGTGTGGCAGGACTAGCATTCTTCAGATGGCCCTGTTGGCAATGATGCCCTTTAACTACACCTCACAGGATTTTATTGAATGCAGAAATGACTGCAGCATTTCCTGCTGTGTCCAACGATGGAGATTTTCTATTTAAAAATCAATTTGAAAGACTAAAGTAAAAGATAAACTAGCAATAAAGCAGGTTGGCTCAGACAGACTGGACATGAACAGAACAGGAAACTAAGGAGAGAAGGACATTCCTCCAACATGGCCGGCCGTTCCCTCCCCCCAGGTGTCTGCTCCGTCAGCAAAATCCTTCCAAAGTTTGCAAATATGTTGGTTAATAATTCTTTGTGTTTGAGAACTCCGTGTGTGTGTGAACCTGCATCTGAGTCGCCTCTCAAGTAAGTAATGATGACAAAGTGTGTCCCATTAAACTAGTATTACTGGAGTGGTGTGTGTGTAAATCCTCAGACATAATGGATGCTTTCCAGAGGGATGGCTGTTCAGGCAGCTGTGGCTCAGTGGTTACACCAGTCGGAGGTTTGAATCCTAGCAGGACTCATTGGGCAAGACATTACCTTCCATGTGCCCCATCGGTGTATGAACGGAGTTTAAAGATTGTTTCGTCTTCAGAGAAGGATTTATTCAGATTAGTTTTGTAGAGATGCATGATGGGTAAATGAGGGCACACACCGTGTTGTAAAAGCACGTTGAGTGGCCTGGTTGGCTATTCTTTATTCACAAGTGTTGTTCTTTTTTATCCCACATTTTTTAAATGTATACTTGATGTGGAATGCATGTATTTTAGTATTGTTGACAGAGAATAGTCAATGAAGTGATAACTTTTTTGGCCTTAGATGATTTGATGTAATATTAAGGGATTTATGCTCTGCAGCGTTATTGTTCTGGTCTGTTCACTGAAGTTATACAGTATACAAAGGTTTCGCTGTAGTTGCCATCTGCAACACAAATTAAAGCATTTAATCTGTCAATCTTGCTATTGGGTCATAGGTTAGATTATAGATGGGTTTATAACATCATAGTTTAGGCTGTTCCTGCAGAAATGCATGCTTTTTCTTTAAGATCTTTTTACCCTGGAACCTGGTTGCCAAAGATATTGTTTGGGGGGTTTTAAAACACAGTTTCCATGTGAATGAAAGCCTGAAATGATCAAAATCTTTGTGTATTCTCAGAACATGGTTATCATGTTGATGGTGCCAAAGATTGCCCACAGATAGAGCTAAAAAAACTATGTTGGTAAAAGGGATGAATACCACTTTTTAGTTTCATATTTTTCAAAACTAAAATGATTTTCACTCCTGAAACTTTTCTCCATCCACTCCATCCTTCCTGGACTCTCTTCTTCACCTCTTCACCACACTCCCTGTTTTCCTGGACAGTCGACCCGAAGTACTTGAAGTCCTGAACCTTTGTGACCTCTGACCTTGTAGCCTCACTGTTCCACCTGCTTCCATCTCATTCACACACATGTACTGTCTTGCTACGACTGACTTTCATCCCTC
>NC_051442.1:24889743-24917076 GCF_001649575.2 Kryptolebias marmoratus
ATACATGTCCTGCAGTCCTCACCCATGTCCTGCTGTCCTCACCACTGTCCTGTACCAGTCTAACATACTTCTCTGCCACTCCAGCTGTCCTCATACAACCACAGCTCCTCCTGTTGTATGGTTTTTCTAAATCCACAAAGACACAATGAAGTTCTTTCTGATCCTCTCTGTACTTCTCCATCAACATCTTCAAAGCAAAGATGGCATCCATGGTGCTCTTTCTTGGCATAAAACTTCTACCTTCCTCCTGTGCACCATGTCCACCAGCTCCCTACCTTCGCCAGCAGGTAGCTGGTGTGGTGTTGCATGGATGAACTCACATGTTAGTCTTGGCAGAAGTCCTTTCTGACACAACCCTCACCATTTACCCAGGCTTGGGTCCAGCACAACACATTGTGCTCCCTGGTGGCTGGTTTGTTCTGTAACAGCTGCTAGGCAGCACCAACTCAGGTTGTAACCATAGCTGCCTGCCTAGTGAGGAAATTTGTGTTTCTACTTTTTTGAGACACATTGTGCCACATTGCAACATCTTTTACACCAACTAAACACATACTGTTAGTGAAACCTTTGCCTGCTCTTATATAGAAAAAATTACATCTGATTTCTTTCCCTCATTTTATTACATAATCAGGCACTGATAGTCGCAAGTATCTTATAAGCCAGATTTTGGTTTGTTCTCTTAAATAAGTCATCTTACCTCATTTTTGGGTGAAACAAACTTCACCCAGTTCACTGGGTCAAACCATCAACATAAATGAAGCTTTTGTTCAGAACTGTAGCTAAATTGTCAGATTTTTTGTTTTTTGGGAGCTCCTACTTTGTATTTTTGGAGACAGCCCCACTATGGACATGGGGCTTTACCCTCAATACAAAAGTCCCGCCTGCACACCCACCCACCCAACTAGCCAGGCTGCGGCAGTATCCATCACAGTGGAACCATTTTAAGCCTAAAAGAACTAATTAAAACTAAATGTATGAAAAAGCAGCAACCTAACACTGCTGAGTGGGTTGTTTTAAACTCTGTTTTAGGTTTTAGTGTGTAGACTTTTAAAGGTACGTAGCCCATGAATTGATATCAGATAAGGGTGTGGTAGTCAGAGCAAACGCCTGCCTGTTTGTCTGAATCACAAGGGTTGATGGAAGATGATCTCTTTCTGTTTGGAGGGAAATGATTATCTGTCAGTGTCTAAAGGAAATAAATGATCGAGTCGACAACAAAACAAAATTAGACTTAAGAGTCCTCACTACAGCTGTGAACACTATAGTCCCTGACAGTAATCCTCAGTAATGGGCCACAGGTGATCACACTTATTATAATTACACTAACAAAACAAAAATATCATTTCCCCTAAAACGATGCATAAATGAGAAAAACATTTGAACAAAAATACTATGAATGCCTATTTCTTATTAAATTAATAACACCCTTTTATTGACGCCAGTGAATGAAGGGCAGTTATTCTTCTCATCCCTGTGCTATTGAAAAGTAAAAGGTTTGATAGCTGTTACCATTTTGTCAAAGCACCACTCTTATTTGTCTAATGTGAATTAATTAGCAGCACACAGTCCCGTTTAACAGGAAAACTAATCAAGGTCAGGCACAGTGAGGTCAAAGACTAATTAGAAGAAATGAATGCTGAATGATGTGTCTTTAACGTTCACTTTATATTTCTGTTTGTTTTATATGGAATATAAGTGAGAAAGGGTATTTGATATTTCTCTATGAATGATTTGACATCTAATATGTTAATTTCTCTTATCAAAAGATGATCTTTGTTTAAAACTCTGTGATGAAAGGTGGAGGGCAATATGCCATCCTGTAAAGAACGATAGGCTTTTCTAGAATTTGTAGAATCAACATTTTAAATTCTGTTTTTAATCACAAACAAAGGTTGTTGTTGGTGGTTTTGTCTTCAGCACCATTACCATCAGTACAGATTTGGTGCCATCTGCTGGACAAACTGCACTACTGCATGTTAAAATGAAGTCTTAAAGGTAAAGTCTGATGGAACAGACTTAGTCTTACTCTCATCTAACTGCAGCTTCTGGTGCAAAGTGGTAATTTAAAAAAGAAATTAGGTTGGATCAAATGGAAACATTGTATCACTGAATAATATAAAAATTTCTAATTGTACGCTTTTTGACTAAGAATGTTTAAACTGTTACCACAGCAGATCAAACTGAATGTATATGTGTTTCAGTTTCATTTCTATACTGGAGCTGAAATGTCCAGTGGCCTCTGGTAAGCCACTGAGCACGAATTAAGAACATTAAATTTAAAAGCATACACTTCATACAAGTTTAAGATATATTCATAGCCTTCACGTCACATTTATGCTTTCTTAGGCGTCTGTGAGCAAGAATCGTATCAATTCTTTAGTTCAACAAATTGTATTGAACAAGTTGAGCATCGTGTGATGGCCTGAATTACAGATTATTCAATATGCATAAACATTTAGAGAGATTAAAAAGTCCTTTTACTCATCTTTGTTTAATTGAGAAAAAATAAAGTCCTCACCCTTTGTGCACCACAGTAGACAAATAACTTTACCTGTACTTAAGTAAAATTTCTCAGGAACTGTACTTTTACTTTAGTATCCGTTTCACCTCCAGCTACTTTAGTTTACTGTAACTTTCTGGTTCAAACCAACATGAGGTTGTACCAGTGTAACCTTTGGAATCATTAGTTCATATTTTTCAGAAAAGCATAAAGCTTTAGTTATCTGATGTGTATTTTAAGGTTCCAGTTAGCTTTTATTCTTCACATTTCTAAACAAATGTTGTCACTTGAACACGAAGTGCTGAAAGGAAGGACTAAAATGAGGGTTTGAAGATTTATTGTCAAATCTCATATCAAATACAGCAAACATACCAAGATCTTAGCTCTGCAGACATGTTCCCTGATGAGTCACAAGATGCATTTAATATGATCCCCATTTTACTTGGTTTAAATTACACTCTTAAGTTTTTTGTAAGAGGGCTTCTTCCTTAGGGAACATCCCAGGAGGTTTAGTCCACCTCCTCGATGGTGGGTCCAGAGGATCCACCACCAGGGGCAGCACCACCAGCACCAGGGAAGCCACCAGGCATGCCTTCTGGCATCCCACCGGCACTCTGGTACAGCTTGGTGATGATGGGGTTACACACCTTCTCCAGTTCCTTCTGCTGATGCTCGTACTCATCCTTCTCAGCAGTCTTAAACAAATACAAACATTTGTTAGTTTACTGTAGTCTGGGGAACCAATTTTAAAACACTACACATTACTTACCTGGTTTTTGTCCAGCCAGCCAATGATTTCGTTACATTTGTCTGAGATCTTCTGCTTATCATCATCACTGATCTTTCCAGCAAGCTTCTCGTCTTCCACAGTGGACTTCATGTTAAAGGCATACGACTCCAGCCCGTTCTTTGCAGACACTTTGTCACGTTGGACATCATCCTCTGCCTTGTACTTCTCAGCTTCCTGAACCATGCGTTCAATGTCCTCCTTGCTAAGGCGACCTGGGAGCAAAACAAGTTTGAAACGGGTCACGAAAGGAGGCAGATCTTTGGAACGGTGCTCAAAATCAGACCCAAAACTTACCCTTGTCATTAGTAATTGTGATCTTGTTTTCCTTGCCCGTGCTCTTGTCAACAGCAGACACATTCATGATGCCGTTAGCATCAATGTCAAATGTCACCTCGATCTGGGGAACGCCACGGGGAGCAGGAGGAATCCCAGTCAGTTCAAACTTGCCCAGCAGATTGTTGTCTTTTGTCATGGCACGTTCACCCTCGTAAACCTGTAAGAAGAGCGCACAGTGACTACTACTGACAGAGCTGCCTTGCTTAGCCAGCAAGGTAGGATCCATTTCACTGGACTGCAACTCCTGGCAACCAAGAGTCATTTCAGGAGGGTTCTCCAGCAGGTGTTATGTGCACAGCTTGCATAATAGTTCTGCTAGCTGTGCACACACACACACACACAAAAACGGCAAGTTGCAAAAGTTTAACTAAACAAAAATACTGCAAAACAGACTCCACCTTAAACATTACATCCAAAGATTTATCACTCAGTGAGATCGTGTCAGAAACTACAAGGAATAAGAGAACTGTAAGAGGTTAGGACAATGACAGTACACACCTGGATGAGCACACCAGGCTGGTTGTCAGAGTAAGTAGTGAAGGTCTGGGTCTGCTTGGTAGGAATGGTAGTGTTTCGTTTAATCAGGACTGTCATGACCCCTCCAGCAGTCTCAATGCCCAAAGACAGAGGTGTGACATCAAGCAGCAGCAAGTCCTGCACATTCTCAGATTTGTCACCTGACAGAATGGCAGCTTGGACAGCTGGGAAGGAAACAGACCAAAAGTCAAAATTAGACCCGAAAGGACTTTTCAGTAACTACAAATGCAATTAAAGTATTTTTAGTGTTAAATCTTTTGGCCTTCACCTGCTCCGTACGCCACAGCTTCATCTGGATTGATGCTCTTATTCAGCTCCTTTCCATTAAAGAAGTCCTGGAGAAGTTTCTGGATTTTTGGAATACGGGTGGAGCCACCAACCAGGACAATGTCATGAATCTGGCCTTTGTCCATTTTGGCGTCACGAAGGGATTTTTCAACAGGGTCCAGGGTACCACGGAAGAGGTCAGCGTTGAGCTCCTCAAATCGAGCCCTGGTGATGGAAGTGTAGAAGTCTACTCCCTCATAGAGAGAGTCGATTTCAATGCTGGCCTGGGTGCTGGAAGACAGGGTGCGCTTTGCCCTTTCACAAGCAGTGCGCAGACGACGAACGGCCCTCTTGTTGTCACTGATGTCCTTCTTGTACTTGCGTTTGAACTCTGCAATGAAGTGGTTAACCATGCGGTTGTCAAAGTCCTCTCCACCAAGATGAGTATCACCAGCAGTGGACTTTACTTCAAAGATCCCATCTTCAATGGTCAAGATGGACACATCAAAAGTGCCACCACCAAGATCAAAGATGAGAACATTTCGTTCTGAGCCAACCTGAAATTAAAACCAAGGATTTTAGTTTCGTCCTGTAAACTGGTCACACTTAGAAAAAGCTGTTCCTAACCACTGACCTTCTTGTCCAAGCCATAAGCAATAGCAGCTGCAGTTGGTTCATTGATGATACGGAGAACATTGAGGCCAGAAATGGTCCCAGCATCCTTTGTGGCCTGACGCTGAGAGTCGTTGAAGTAGGCAGGTACTGTGATTACAGCATTGTTGACAGTCTGAAATGGTATAAAAAAAAAAAAATATATATATATATATATATATATATATATATATATATATACATATATACACACACACATTTTGTAGACAGACACTTTTTAGCCATTACAAAGTCTTGGAAATAGAAAGCTTACTTTTCCGAGATAGGCTTCAGCAATTTCTTTCATCTTAGTCAGCACCATGGAAGAGATCTCCTCTGGGTAGAAGGTCTTAGATTCACCTTTGTATTCAACTTGAACCTTCGGGCGACTGCTGTCATTGATGACATTAAAAGGCCAGTGCTTCATATCTGACTGAACAACGGGATCATCAAACCTGCGACCGATCAGTCGTTTGGCATCTGTAAGATAAAGGAGAAACTACGTTTTAGAAAAGCTCTGTCAATCTTTACCAGACAGAACTCATTACAATACTGAAGCCTCCGTACCAAAGACTGTGTTGGTGGGGTTCATGGCAACCTGGTTTTTGGCTGCATCACCAATAAGCCTCTCTGTATCTGTGAAGGCCACGTAGCTGGGTGTGGTTCTGTTGCCCTGGTCATTAGCAATGATTTCAACCTTGCCATGCTGAAACACTCCAACACAGGAATAGGTGGTGCCTAGATCAATTCCAACTGCTGGTCCCTTGGACATGGTTTCCTATAAAATAAAAATAAAAAAAAAGAGTGGGGACACATTTGTTAAACGCAACATCGCAGAAAAAAATCCAACATTTTATAAACCTTCCAAGTACATTTAGGCAGCAACTAGTCAAACAAGCCATTTCAAGCATGAGCAGTTTAGTTCTTTATGCAAAAAGAAAACAAAAACACCGGAATAGAGGAATGAATGCAAATAGTTTACCAGCAGGAGTGCCTCTGTAATGTTTTACAAGTCATGTTTGCCTTAGTTTTGCCATGATTAAATGTCCTGCAATCTTCTGGTGCTCCCACTTGGTGGCACTGTTGCATCAATTCTGTAGCAGCAAATTAGCTTTTCACCCCTGCATTTACAGACTGTTCCATGACACAACCACTTACAGGGTGCAATTACATAACGAACAACGCAAACCTCCACCTTGGCCATAGGGTCATTTACAAAGGGGGAAAATATAAACTCCGATCAGCAAAATTAAATCATTTGTTCTTTGACAGCCTCAACATTTCCTGAAAAGGTCTTTAAAACCCTTCTGCAGTATTAGGGGTTTCATAATTACTAATACTGTAACTCGTTTAAACAGGCATAGCTTTAATTTTTTCCCCCTACAGCTACAAAATCTTAAAATGACTTCTTCACCTCTGCTGATCAACCAACGCCATATTCCATAAACTTTTATTCTTTAAAAGCTCTAAGAGTTGTCAGGGAGGGTTTCTAACACCGGTAGTTTCCTGGGGATAGTAATCCGTGGCAGGCTACAGTCGAAATGCACCTCCTGAAAGAACATGGCGTCTTTTGTGGCCACGTGACACAAAAGGCTCATCATGGCGTTAGATTTACCAAGCCGCTTTAGTTTAAAAAAAGAAATAAAAACTATACATATATGTATTCGTAACATAAAATCCACCGCCTCACCTACAATTTAAAACATTTTTAATGAATTGGGGGCGGTTTAATTCAACCGGAAGTGTGTTCATCGCAGGAAACCTGACCGCCACCGTTCTAGAACATTCTCGAAGGTCTGAGAATCCCCACACCCCACCGAGCTGTTAACCGTCACAGAATGATGCTAACGTACGCTGAGAAGCTAACTGTTCACGATTAAACACGAACCAACTATAACTTCTCAACAAGATCAGGAATTTATGCTCAAATCCATTTCTTACCGCGCTGCTATTAAAACGAGCAAGACGCTCAACGATGACATTGAGAATAAGAAGTTGAACCCCTCTTACTATAAACGTATTAATAAAGGAAAAAGTCCATCAACTTACGGGTTTGAGGATGACTGAATAAGAAGAACAAAAAGGACACCCGGGACGAACAAAGAGCTCGGCTGAGACGAGGAGAGTGAAAGAACTACCGCCTGTCGGAACGGTTTATATATCGCCGGCACAGCGGCCAATCAGCGCTCAGTCTTTGGAAAACTACCAATCAGACATAACACATTTGATGACGTCATTACTGACGACACATCCTACGTTAAAAAAAACAACAACTTTATTTACAACTAAGCAATATACATCCATAGACAGTGTTGGTAATATAGTCGAGGTGAGAAAGCAACAAATACAAAAGAATTCCTGAGACAAATAAAGGTTACAAATCAAATTCACCACATAAGGCTTTAAGTTTCATAGCTTTAGAGTTAGTGCACAGTTTTAAAGAGTCCAAAAACCAGCTCAGATAGGCTCTGAAAACAGTCAGGTTGGGCTTGTGTTTAGCAAATTTGCTGTCATGTATGTGGAATTTATCCAACAGGATAAGAAAGTTAATGACATATTCTATTTCAGATATTCTAATATTAGAAACACAAAAGAAGACATGTTTAACATTCAACATAACAAGTATATCAAGTTTTCTATTGCAGAACATGTTAAAGTCACACTAAAATGTTTTACTAAAAGCGCAGTCCCAGAAAAGGTGGGGTAATTTTCAAGATGTCAAAAGGAACAAAGAGGATCAATATTTGGAATATATTTAACCAGTACTGTATTTACAGGATAATATCTGTGTAAAATTTTAAGAGACACCTCCCAGTCCTTATTTGAGACAAAGAATTTAATTGGCAACGACCACATCTGTTCCAAATCAATACCAGAATACAGATTGTTCCAAAAATAAATTGAAGCAGGTTTACTAATAGTATTCCTTTGAATTATTTCACTAATATGTTTATTTCCGGTTTAAATACTAAGGAAAGGGACTGTTTAAATGTTTAAATAACCCTGAAAATAGAGGATGTCGGACATAAGCTCTATCAGCAGCAGATATGAGGAATTTTAAACCTGCTGGGATTATTTAGGTGTTACAGGGATGTTATTTTCAGAGAGAAATTCACCATAATTTAACATTTGTCCATCCTTGTTAAACAATTGTTTTACAAATAATATGTCACAATCCACCCAGTTCTTAAGAATATTGATTTACGCTTATAGCAAATATCTTGGTTATTCCAAATAAGACAGTTATGAGGGGAAAAGTTATGTTTATAAACCAATGTTCAGCATAAAAGTAGTTGTTTATGGAAGTTAGGTAATTTTACAGGAAGGTTTTCTATTTTGTAGTTGTATCTTAAGAAAAAGTCTAGCCCCCCAAGGATTTAAATATATGTGCAGAGATCCAGAGCCACATTGAATTTGGATTTTTCAGAAATCTTTGGATCCATTTCACTTTGAAGGCAGAGTGCAGAGTATTAAAGTCCAAAACACTGAAACCACCTGAACTGAGTTTACTGATCAGAACATTTTTCCTAATAAGATGAGGCTTTTTTCCAAATAAAATCAAAAAGCATTTGATGATTTTTTTGTGCAGATGCTGTTAAGGACGTCCAGGGCTGGGCTAGCATAGACAAGACGAGAAAGACCTTCAGTTCTGACCAGTTACAGTCACGTCTCTTTGTAGCCATAAATTAAATCTCTGTTGAAAAGAGGGCAGAATTAGATCAAAGGTTTTGTTTGTTCTTGCTAGTTGATCTTTAACTATAGTGACTCCAAGGCACTTAACTACAGACTTCACAGGAATTCTCAATAAAGAGGGCTCATTACAATTTTTGATTGGAAGAAGCTCACATTTAGATAAGTTCAGTTTCAGACCAGAGGCTGCTGAGAATTTAACTAAGAGTTTAAGTGCAATATCAAGTTGAGACTTGTCTTGTAAGAACAAAGTTGTATCATCAGCTAGCTGACTCAGTAAAATAGTTTTTTTTCTGAAATTGAGGGGCCTTTTAGATCCTTATTCTTAAAAAAGGCTTGCTAAGATTTGCATAGGGAGAAGAAATAAAAAATAGTGATACAGGGCAGCCCTGAAAAATTCAAAATGGATTCATGTGCTTTTTGAAAATCTAAAAATAAAATAAAACAGTTATCAAAACCAATTCAGGATAGTCTAAGATATCAAGAACCAACCTTATGTTATCAATAATATACCTTCCAGCCATAAAGCAGTTCTGAGATTCCTCTATAATATGATTAAGGACTTTTTTAAGTTTTAATGCCAAACATATGGCTACAGTTTTATAATCAGTGTTAAGGAAAGAAATGAGATGCCGATTATCCAGAATTAATGCATCTTTCTGAGGTTTTGGGATTAGTGTAATTAAACTTTGAGCTAATGACGGAGGAAGTCTTTTGTTACTGAAGCTTTCAATGAATACATGATGTAAAAAAGGAGTGAGTTCTTCTGAGAACATCTAACACAATTCTGATGTCAGTCCATCTGTACCTGGGGATTTATTTGATTAAAGACTTGATTTCATGAGGTGTGGTTAGAGAGTCACATAACATTTTGTTTTCATCGCCAATTATTTCTGTGCCATGTAACGAGTTAAAGAAATATTCAAGTTCCTCAGGAGAAAGTCTAGATTCATACAATGATCTGTAAAAAGTGTTTGGATTGTTTACCCTCCAGATATCTATTAAGCCTCTCTCATTCATAAAGTCAACAATCAAAGAATTCATTTTTTGCGTGCTAGGCCAACAGTCAACCTCTTTATTCAGTGATGCTGAAATCACCTCCTCAAATTAAAATTAAATTCTTTAACAAGAGCATCAATACTGGAGTTTAATGTTTCAAACAGCCTGACATTTTCCTTAACATTGTCAAAGCCATAAATGACACCAGTAAGAAAAACTGAATTATCGTGTGTAATAAATAAATTTAAATTTATTTATTAAATTTATAAATTAAATTTGTGTTTCAAAGTTAATATTCCTGCTGCATGGTGACTTCTATGTGCCATCCACAAGTCTTCTCCCCACTGAGCTTTCCAAAGTTTATAGTCACTATCAAGGGAATGAGTCTCCTGAGGCAAACAAAAATTAGCACCAAAGTTCTTTGCAAATAGAAATAAAACTTTTCTCTTAGTGATATCCCTCAGTCCATGAGCATTAACTGAGAAGAACTTCAACATAAGAATTAATAAACAAGATGAATGTGAGATTTTTCCTCGAACTTAACTGAGAACAAAGTAGAACGTTTCCTTCATACCAAGTTGAGTGGGACCCGACGTTACAGTTATTCCATTTCCTTGCCGTCCACAAAAGCTCGTCCTCCTCCAAAGTAGGTGATCTTCTTATCCTTGCGGGCTCGTTGAATTAATGGCCATAGCTCCTTTTCTCATGTCTTCCACAGAAAGATCTTCTTTGAATAGGAAATTTCTTTGCTTCAAGTAGCCAGAATTCTTTGCCATTTTCCAGATCAAGTTGAGGAAACACAAACTTAGTCAATCACTTGGTATTTAACTTGGTCAGACAAGGCGGAGGCAGGAGACAGATAGTGATGGTCCTCTGACACCTGAGACTCCAACACACACTCGATAGCTCATGAAACAAACATTATGAACCACTGTGCCGAGGCATGGTTTGGTCATGTGACCCCTGACATTCAAAGAACTTGAGGAATGTCTAAACCAGTTGAGTGTTTCAGGCCTCGTATGAACAACCTGACTGGTTCAGTGTTTTTTTTGTGAACCATTTAGCACTCCTTTACCCACACATCTTTGAACTTCTTTACCAATGAACCTCAAATATACTTTGCCAAAAACCACAATAAAATGTATTTGCACCAGTCTCATGTGAAAATCACACCAGTCTGCATTAAAAGAGCACATCTCATGAATGTATCAGCCCCATTCAAATATTTTGTACCAAAAACTAAGGTGTTTATAGGGGTACAGACATGCCAAATAAGAACACTGTAACATGCAAATTGGCAGTAGTGATGAACACATCTCAATTGTACTTCATTTTATTAACCACTAGATGTCCTACTCAAGCTTTGTGTTATTGAAGCTTCGAGAAAATGGAACACTTTTTGGATCAAGTGTCAAAGCTTCAACAAGGCCTCGATCAACCATCACCAGAGGCAGAGTCAATGAGGCAAAAATGAAACATGGACATGCACTTGAACATTGGAAAACTAAGGAAAACCTGCAGTCAGTCGAGCAGGTGCAGACAATCAGCTGATCAGCTGCTGACAGCAGAGAGTTGAAACAAGGGACGTCAAGACTTGACAGCAGTTGATCAAACTTTTTGATTTGTTATTGAGCATTAGCTTGTTTGTGACTGGACTAGAATGGCAACTCAGGAAGAAGATGCTGAAGACATGGGTTTTAATGATTGGTCACAGGTTGGGAATGGGAAAGGTTTGAGAGGTACACCAAACAGTAAATAAGCTTTAGATAAAAAAGGAAAAAAGTGATAAAATAATTCAAAAATTATCCTAAAATTCCGAGATGAGGATGAAAATATACAGTTAAGTCCAATGACATATATTCTATAGATATGAGATTGAATAAGACAAAAACAAAACCCACACAATGCAATCAATAGATGGATACCTTTGGGATATACTCGTAGCAGCGGGAAAGAAGGCAATTACAAAAAAGTGAACGATACAGAAAGAAGCAACCGCTCAAGAATGGGCGCATATAGTGAGAGAAATTTACAAAATGGAAAAAATAACCTTCACAGTGTTTTTCTAGGTCAACACTAGATGAGTATATAAAATAAATAAACTTAATGCAGTGTTAAAAGATACAGGATACTCCTCTGTACCATCTATAGAACACCATGTTTCCAGAATGTTGCTGTGGAAAACACTGGAAGTTGGCCTGCCTGTGCTGCTGAGGCTGATCTGGACCATCATTGGATGGCCCACCTGCCAATCATAAATAACGGCAGCCAATCAAAGCCTCGCTGTTCTGGGACTTCCAGAGTGGCTGAACGGACAGAGGACAGAGGAGGACCGAAAGCCACATAATCAAAACTAAATGCAGAAATATATGAGTTTTCGTCAAGTAATGTTTATATTTTGCTTTTTCCTTAAACAAGCGTTTGTTCTTTTGTCATTTCCTCGTCTCCTCTTCTTCCTCTACCGTGTGCATTTCTGCCTCAATATGCAAATTAGGAGGCTGTCTTCTTGGTCCAGCTCCTCTCCTATTGGTCAATAACCAGGAAGGAGCAGGAGCCACGTGCAGATCGATTGTTCATGTCTGCGCTTTCAGCTGTTTCAGGAGAAGGAAGTGAAGTCTAGCAGAGATGTCTCAGACATTTATCACTTAGTTTATTATTTGTTTGAACTAAATTGATGGAAGCAGATTAATGAGCACATTGCATGGATCTTCTAATGAGTATCCTAATTAGTATACTTTCTTTATTTATCTACTTTATAGAAACCATGCACAAAGAAATTGTAATTTGAACAGAACTTAATAAACCACAGAAGACAAGTGAAGTAAAAAATAAAGTTTTATTTACATAACAAATAGTATTACTAGCAAAATAACATTTACTTGTAAGAATTCTAAACATGAGTAAATTTATACATTATTGATGCTGTACATTTTTCTGTGCATACCTCAGTTTTTAAAATAAAAAGCAGAACACTAGCTAAAGGCAAAGAAGAAAAACAAGCTAACAGGTAAATACTCTCTCTGAAGGATTAAACTCTGCAGATCTGACCCACATTTATATTGTTATTAATTCACAATAAGGTCAGGATCAGCCCGGCCAGCAGCAGCAGGGTCAGATGTCCAGGGGGCTGTCTGGTAAAGATCAGTGTTATTATTTTATTCCAACTTTTCTTCTCTTTTATTAACATAGTTCTAATGTTAGGTTTAGACAAACCTGCTGTGACTTTAACAGAGACGTGTTTCTGGGACAGCAGAAGAAGTTAGATTGCAAAAAACATACAGGAAAAAACAGAAAAACAATTACAGTGTCAATTTTACAAAGCATTAGAAAATGTCTGACTTACAGTAAATAATGAATGAGTGTACAGTTTGTCCTGCAGACTGTGCTACAGGTGCAGCATACAGGCTCAGCCACGCTGCTAACTGTTGTTAAAGTGATGTCTCCTTTATGTCACATTTGACCGGAGTTTGGGAGGAAGACATCTGCTCCTTTGGTGCCAGTGCATTTGTGTTGACAACAGATGTTATTCCTGTTGGTTCCTCCACCACATACTGTGTGAATGCTGTGCTGAACAGGCCTGTGGAAAAGACAGAATGGTTCATGAGTCAGCATTTATTGCAGAAAGCTGTTTCTGAGCCCAGCCCCAATTTAAATCATTAAAAATGGAACCAGATTATAAAGATTTAATGATTAAAATCAGACAAACAAACTGATTTTCTTTCTTTTTGAAAATGTGGGCTTAGATGTTATTTAATGTTCTGGTTGATGAATAAGCATCATGGCATCTGAAGCTCTGATCTGAAGTTTTATTCTTGCTATAAAATACATTGCTAAAATACATTCTGAGAACGTATCAATAATAATAATGAACTGGATCGTTAATGATGTTTGTGCAGCTAATGTTTAAAATTCCAACATTTCTACTAATCTAATCTCAGAAAACCTGCCTACATTTTCATGCATGAACCGAACCAAGAACAGAAGAAATGTTAATTATGGTTACTATGGTTACCACACACCTGCTAAAAAGCCTCTTCACTTCTACTTTTGAAGAGGAACATTTCAGCTAACTAACTGAGTGTGTCGAAGCTTGGCTCTGTGACAGACCCCCTGGGTGAAGAAGGTAAAACACCTGTGCTTTGATGGATAACTTTTATATGTTCCACAAAGAGTGGTCAGAGTGAGAAGAGCTTGTTTGCAGAAGATTTGATCATTTTTTACTATTCAAAATAAAATCCACTGTCAGTTAAACATTCTGTGGAAAAATCACAGAACTTAAACTACAATTGTCAAAATAAAACATAAGATACCAAAATCAAAGTCCAACGTTTCTGTGTTTGAACGATGTTTCCACTGTGAAGTCTGTTTGAGTCGCAGGGCTCCGATCAGGGCTGGGTTTGCTCCAGCTCACTGTTATTGATCAAGCCCAACGTTTCGGTCTAATTTCAAACATACATATATGCAGGATAATGGTCTTCACTGTTCAAGGTTTTCAATAAAACAAATCCATCTGAAAGCAGCTGTACCTCTTCTCCTGTGGCCCTGGGAGTTCTTGTCCTCCTGGCTGGATTTAGATTTACTGCTCTCCTCCGACGGATCAGATTCTTCATTTTCTGTAATAATGAAAACTGTAAGATATTTTTCAACATGAATAGAAAGCATATAGAAATGTGAGAAGAATGTGTTAGTGGATATAAGAATCCAAAATAAAAGCAGAATTTTGCTGACTCAACTTTCTGCACACTTGCTCTATTGTTGTCATCGTTTACTACTTTTATCTATCGGATAACTTTTTTGTTTGTTTGTTTGTTTTTAGATATCATTTTGTTATTGTCTAGCTTTTCTCTACTGTTTTGCTTCTTTTAGCTTTAAGATACAGTCAGGGGAACTTACAGGATGTTGGATATGATCATTTTAGCTACTGTTGTGCAGAATTTAGTTTCTGCATTAACTTTGAAATAAATTGTCACATCTTTTCTAATGTTAGCATCTGTTTCCCTGCTTTTATCTCCTGTTTAAACTAACTTTCAACTATGAGTTGAAAGTTAGTTTATTGTCTATGGGTTTATTTCATTTTAGCAGTTCTGCTGCTTTGAGCTTTTTTGCTCATTTTAGCCTCTGTTGTGTTTGTTTTAACAGTTCTAGCATTTATTCAGGACTCAGGATCACTGAAGTTGATGTGTGTAAAGAGCAGCTTTAATCTGAGTGTGTTTGCACAAAGGAAATGCTTGCCTCTCTTCCAGGCCAGGTGTGCCCTCCTCAGCTTAATGGCAAAGAAAATCACCACCACCAGAAGCCCAAAGATAAGTGATGTCACCAGGAGGACCAGTAAATGGGAATTTCTTTCAGCACCTATTTGTTGATCTAAGCCAGAGATCTCTAAAGACAAACAGAACAGCACACTTTACTCACACTTTCAAAAGCTGCAGCAGATTTGACTTCTGTATATTTTTATAATATTTTAAGACCATGCCTATTAAAACTGAAGTGTTTACCTGTTAGGTTTCTCCCCGTAGTGTTATAGAAGGTAATATCCTGTGTTGTCTCATCTGTAAGAAAATGCAGGTAGAAAACTATGACTCAGACAGCAGACTCTTCCTTTTAACTGTGAGGGATCAGTTTTTACTCACATTCAGACATAATGATAACCATTTTACTGAGAGCATCACAGTATCTGTAAAATTTACTGGTTGAATCCAAAACTTAATCAGCTGTAGAAGTAGAGCCAGGGATTATTTGCTGAAAGCTTCATTAAAATCCAACCAGTGGTTCATGTGATATTTTGCTAACATTCAAACAGGGTTGACTCCAAAAGTTAATGCGGAAGTTTGAAGCAAGAATCTTTCACAATGAGCAGCACTTGGACTACGTGTTATAAATGATTCTCAGATACTAACATGACACGTTTTAGCAAAACATCTGTAGAATTGACTGTTATAGCCAATTCTTTTGTTTTTTATGGCTGTGGTGGCCATCTTGAATTGAATTGTGTTCAGTTGTAGAGGAATATCTAAAACCCGTCCAGTGGTTGATGAGATATTTAACTAAAAAACAATATTTCCACTGCAGAGAACACTTTTCTGAGAAATCTGTAAGAACTGCACAGAACCACCACTAGGTGGCAGTAGACGCATATTTAAAAAAATGGTTTTCCACATTAAATAATTTGTTATTGGTGTAAAATGGCTGCCATACCTGTAGTATTTGTTGTCTGATGGATGCTTTCTTTGTTCCAAGTTGAATTTAGTAAACCTGAATATTACAGAAAACAAGAAACAATAACAAGCGATAAAGCAAAATGACTGCATATTTTTAAAAGAAGAAAACCGAAATGTTTAAACATATTGGCAGTATGCAACAATAAATACATTTTATGCATTAAAATAAAAATGATTTGTTGCTGTTAAATTATTGGTGTTAAACGGATGAAATCAGAAGATGCTAACAGATATTTTTACAGATTCAAGTTCAAATGTTTGATGATAAATCAGGTTAGATTAAATCTACACCGAGGTAATATTTCCACCTTCACGCTGTGACAATTCATGACACAGTTTCACTCTGAGCATGTCTAGAACCGGATCTTGTGGCATCAGAACCACGACTGAGGTTTAGTTACAGTCTGCATCATGAAACCCAGGTTTGTTATATATGTTACACTCTTATTCTACTGGGTCCCAATTAAAAGATGAACTAAAAGAGCTTAGCCATAATTTATGATTTATTCTTAATCATTATTTACTGTGAAAATGTTTTATTTTTTTAAAGGGACAGAACCGTCATCTTGTCAGAGCACAGAGGCTCGGTTAATGGCTCCCCAAACAAGGGGCAGGTTCTTTAGTGTTTTTCAGGCTTATAAAACAAGTCTTTCTCAAAAAAGATGGAAAAGAACGCCACATAAATCTCTCCATGTTTGTACGACATGGTTTGTTTAGTTTGTTACATGAGTTTGTGCTGAGCAGACACCATGTTTCTGCTGATGGTGCTGAGGCTGCTGGCAGGAGGACAGTTCGGACTGATTAGATCCTCTGATGCATTCAGCAGCAGCCTCAGCTCCATCGACATGAACACGGCCTGTTCACGCTCAGCACACAGACCGTGTTCTGTTCATGCTCAGCACACAGGCCGTGTTCATGTAGTAACATGAACAGCCACAAACTAAACAGTGACATGCAAACATGTACAGGGTTTATATTAGCTAATGCAACGTTCTTTCACATCAGTATATCTTTTAAAAACAATGTTTATAAGCCTGAAAAACAATAATAAATCAAATGAATTACTGCCATTTTAAATTGGGTTGAATCCAAAACTCAATCAGCTGACCAGGTGCATCCAGATTACTTTCTAAGAGTTTCACTGAAATCTGCCAGTTGCTTCATGACATCTTTCTAATGCTACAAAACATAAACCCAGACACAAACAAAAACATTGTCACCCTTTCACCTTTGGCAGCAGGAGATAAGAAGTGCTTTGTGTCAGATCTCTACATATAGTATTTATTAGGACCGGGTTTAAAAAATGTTATGGTGGTGAATAAGCTTTAAATGAAGATAATGTCACTAACCTGTAGTGTTGGGATGTGAGTCTGTGGATGTAAGCGGGATTCCTGTTTTGTTGTCCTTGAGTTCAGTGGCGGAAAGTGTCGGATTGCTGGTAAAAGCTGTGGGCTTTGCTGAGCTGGGCCAGCTGGAAGTCAAACCGAGGTCTTCTGTGGATCCGTGAGGATCAACTGTGGCTAGCCTGGGTGGGATGGTGGAGGTGGGTTCGTGTGCTGCAACAGAAAAGATATTTATGTCATTACTGATCAGTTCAGAAAAACTTCAGTGGCATTTGAAAAATCTAAAAAATGTTTCTATCTCAGACAGGAAACCAGGTGATTTACAAGCCACAGAAAGAGGAAAGTACACGTGGCAGCTGTGAGGTGCTGTGGACAATGTGATGGTACAAATAAAACTTTCCTTGTTTTCTGATGACTCAACCAAACTATCACCTTTTATTGCAGAAGTATTTTCAAAGGAACAGGTTTTGGTTTATACCATGGCCAGCCAGAACATATTCAACACAGACACTTAAAGTAGGAGCTGACGCTGTTGAAGTGGGAATAAAATGTACTCACTCGCTGGTTCGATTTTAACAAAATGTATTAAAGTCCGCATGTGCAGTCTCGGGTGGCGAACAATGCATTTCACAGTGACTCTGTTCTTCACAGGATAAACTTGCAAGAACTCCTTGGAGATGTATTTTTTATTTACTTGGTAAAAGTTCAGACCTTGACCTGTGGATTAGAACAGTTATCATTAGCAACAGCTAATAAAAACAAACAACATTTATGTTAGTATCTTAATTTATACTCCACAGATCCACCAATATGAGCAGAGACACTTATACACATTTCTATCCACTGAATGTTAGTTTCACACTGTCTTTGATTTCTTTAAACTGTTTTTATTTATTTTTTACCAGGATGGAATGGTTATACAACTCAGAACCTCGGTGATTTCTAAAAACTGGTTTGAATTTATTGTGGAATTTTTCTAATTTCTACAGGATCAAAACAATATATAATATAACCCTCACGTCTTTTAATGAATGGTGCAGACAGTTAACCTAACAAGGCCTTATAGTTCTTGTAGTGATCATGACTGACTGCAGGTGGGTTTTTTCTTTGCTCGTATCAATACTCACAATGATGGGAAAATAAATTTAAGAAAGAGCAAAAATTGGTTCAGTTCACCAAAAGGCTCAAGTTTTGCCATGAACTGGAAACCACTGGAACCCTGTAGTGTCGGTCCACAATGAGGCCAGTTTTCTGTCATAATGAGCTGAGAGGGTGCAGACACACACTGTTAGCTGCTGCTGGGAGCATCAGGCTCGGAGTCACCTTTTCTGTTTTAATGTTTTAACTGTTTTTGTGCTGCTTCCAGGCTTGGCCAGGATTTCTTTCCTGGTTAAAGGTTTAAATATATATATTTATGTATGCTGTACAATCAGTCTATTGTGAAAAACGAATAAAATAAATTACAGACATCCTGTCCATTCATCATTCTCAAACTTCTTATTCCAACTGTACATGTACTGTATTGCATATTTATACATGTAAATAAAATAAATTACAGATGCAACCTTTCACTATTTTCTAAGGTTTTTTGATGATTTAGGAAACTTACCAAGAAATTCCGGTTCATGATCCAATTCCCAGGAGATCTGTGGGGGGGAGTTGTTCCCCTCCGCGCTGCATTTTATAACATTTTTACCATCATGTTTTGCCACCGACATTGTGGGAAAACCTTTAAATAAAGTGCAAACATTATTTCACCTCATAAAACGTGATCTGTACTGCAGGGAGACATGTTAGAGGTTTGTTATTTTACACATACCTAACACCGTCACCTCCACTATCGTTTCTATTGGATTCTGGTGGTATTGTGAGCAGGTGTAATTGCCTCCATCTTTAAAGGTGATGCTGGAAATACTGATGGAGAATTCTGACTGAGACAGTTTGATGATGCTGTACCGCTTGTCTTTTAATGCTAGAAACAAACAAAAAAGACATTAAATGCTTCAGGTTCACATGCCTGCTTGAAGAAATAAGCTGATCTTTTCGTTGTGATGTTGTGTGAAGTAGTTCTCAGTCTCAGTTGTGACATCAGCCATAGAGCATGGATTAGGAAGAAAAGGGCAGAAGTCTTCATCCAGGCTAGCCAAATGAGGGCAAGGTTTTTACTGTTTTTCAGGAATGGCATGAAATTTACATTAAAAGTCCACCTCGAGCGTATTACTCTCCACACGTGCATTGGACATCCCACGCACGCACAAGTCAGTAACTATGAGCTCTACTCTACTGCAGGGCACAAAATCAACAGGCAAACATGAGTCTGCTCGCTCGTGGGTCTACTCCTGTGCTCGGCTGAACCTTTGGGTCCCCCCACCACTACACGTGGAGAAAAACAGCACAGAAATATTAACCTGCATATGATTGGCCACCTTTCCGCTATCCCCGCCCCGTGACCCTTGTTGGTGCTGGCTTCCACAGCTAACTCATCTCTGTGTGGAGCTAACACAGCTGAGTTGGAGTTTGGGGAGTAAATGTTTCTGAATTCAGCACAGAAACATGCATGTTTCGACTGAGCTGTGTTAGCTCCACACAGAGGTGAGTTAGCTGTGGAAGCCAGCACGGGGCGGGGAGAGCAGAAAGGTGGCCAACGTAATACACGCTCATGGTGGACTGTTGGTGTAAATTTGACGCCATATTCATGCATATACAACAACTCTTTCTCAAAAACGGCACACCAGTGTGAAAGAAAGCTACAATAAGTAACATCAAACCTCTACACTTTTGCTTGACACCATTTGTTTAGTTTGCTGCTGTTTCCTCAACCAGACAACATGGACATGTGTGCTAAGGCTGCTGAGTGTGTCAGTCTGGTAGGAGCTGAATAAACCTTTGGACTGAACAGACTGATGCATCCAGCCTCAGTACACATACATTTGTGTAACAACATGGTTGTTCATTGGTTGACATAACAGCAAGCAAACTAAACAAATGGTGTCAAGCAAAAGTGTAAATCTTTAATGTTACTTTTTGCTTTCGTTCACACTGGCCTGTTTGTTTCTGAGAGAATTGGTTTAAAAGACAGACCAATTATGTAAACGAGTCCTCATTGGCTAACCATTAACCTAGTCTGCCGTCTTTCATGATTCTCTGTGCTCTGTGACTAATGCCATGGCTAATGAGGTACTAACTTCTGAAAGTAGACAACAGAACATCTCTTCAGAAATGACCAGACTACCCCTTTAGGGTAGAATCTTACTGCTGCAGACTAGTTGGCAAATGACATTCGCAAGATAGTCTCCAAAATGTTTTGAAACGTTTGCTGTGGTTCTCAGTTTCCTTGTGTCACAGCCCTGTTGCTCTCATTTTCAGCATATTCAAAAACATTGTGCAACAAAATTATTTTAAAATAGTTGCAGAGTTATTGTTATTAAAAACTGCTCCAAATATACCTGTCCTTATTTTTAAAGTGTACTTCAGCAGATTAAATCCTAACCTTGGGGCAGCTGCCAAGGTGGGCACAGTGTGGGTGGAGGCAGGCAACAAAATCATGTGCACAGCCTAGAATAATTTTACAAGCAGTGCACACAAAAAGAACCCATCATTTTCACAAGTTGGCAATGCAAAAGGTGGCTGTGTGGCTCGCTGGTTGCTTGGTCACAAACGCTTCAAATTTAGTAGAGACTGCAACAGAAAATGTACCTATTTTCTTGTCTTTTTGATTTGCCAGCTTTTCTCAAACAGTGAGTCCAGTGAGACACTTTTACTGACCGTGTTCTGCAGCTATTAGTAATGCATAAGACATGCCATATTTACCTTTATTTTTATTGAAGAACATAATCTGTCCCTCTGGGTTTTTCCATTCTACATGGGTCTGGTGAGGATTGGTAACAGAGCAGTTTAAGATCACCGTTTCACCTTTCATCACAGTCACACGCTGCCGCATGCCAAGGGAAACTGCAATTAAATAAAGAGGACATTTTACTTACAAACTTGAAAAATATGTTAACAGTAAATGTATCATTCTAGTTTGAAGTTCAGCTGAATGGAAGCTTGTTTCCTTGCCCTCCCTCTCACTTCACGCTGAGCTGACCAGTGTGAAACCGTTGACTCATCTTTGGCCTTACATGTCTTCTTCCTGTTCGACTGTTAGAGGGTGTGTGACATTTAAAAACTTGTGCTGGAGCTCCAACAGAAGCAGCCCCCGTTAAACATAGCATGGGTTTCTACTGTGACAGGAAATAGTGTGGTCTCTGCTTTCACGCTAAAAGAGAAAGTAAGTGGGGTGTCAGAGAAAATATAGTTGTCTGTAGGCTGCTAACGGGGGCTTCGGTGCTTTTTCTTTCCTGTGGGGGGACAATGACAAGGTGTTTGGAAAACAAATATGTGGGGGCCCAATGACACCACCAGAGTAGGTTTAGGAGGTCGTCAAGAATTCTCACAGATCAGCCTTTCCATTTGTTAGGTTTAGCACAGAGATGTAGAGAAAACAGTAAGATAATTCTGACTGAAGAGAAATCTGCTGTTTGATAAATGTTCCAGTCTTCAGCAGTGTGTTACACTAAGTGTTACAGGAAGTGAAAGATATTCACTGGGTTGGCAGAGAAAAACAACTTTGTATTAAGGAAGTTTAATCATCTTGTCATTAAAAATGTTCTCTAACAATGTATTACAGTAACTTATACATTCTGAAACAATTAACTATATTAACTATATTTACATTTGGTTCACTGAAATTCATTAAGATCTCTTCAGATCCTTCAAAAACTGTCTCCTGATGCTTTCTTGTGTATTTATGTGCCCCTTTTATCTCATTATGTCATTTGTAACCCTTCCTGTCTCCACGTGTCCTTTTCTGTCACTTTATGTCTCTTCATTTGTCCTTTTGTGTCTTCTTCTTCTGTGTCCTTTATCTGTCTCTTTATGCTTTTTCATTCTTTCAGTTTTCTGTTCTTCTGCTCTTTATGTTTCTTCTTTTTCCTTAAATACTTCAGCTAACATTATTCAACTCATTTTCACCTTTTTCAGCAAAGTTATTTAGCACTAAAATTTTTCATAAAATTTCCCCAGAAAGACCGATACAACATGATAGGAAGTATGATAATACACAAAACCAGCCTTAGTTGTGAGATACTTTACTTTAATGAAATGATACGTTTAATGTGTGTACTTATACTAAAACACCAGAAGTACAATCAGATGTTTAGACACAGTGATTTGAAATGTTTTCTACAAACTTAACTGTCGGCACAGTGTATTGAAAAATACATTATTTATTATTTTTACAGTAAATACTAAATTAAGTTTTCAACACATGAATAAATACATGTTGTTTGTTTTCATGTAAATATGTTAAAGTAAGAACATAATCTTCAACTGCATAAAGTAGCAAAAAGACAAACCCAGCTACTGTCCAAATGAACTGTACTAATTAACTGTAATGACACATGGAGATATGATCATCCAAAACAAAGATGAGATGAACTAACACTTTATAACACTTATAAAACAGACAAAAATCTCAATTTAAAACTATGAACTCAAACAGATGAACAATTCCTTCAATAAAAATAAGATAAAAACTGAAACCATCTGATTTGTCAGAAGGATCAGAAGTTTTTTAATATCTTACCACATACTGTAACAAAAAAACAACATTATATACTTTTCACAACATACTCTGGCAGAGGAAAAAGTATTAAAAATGAAGGACTCACCTGGTATGAGCAGCAAGAAGACAATGAACTGCAGCTGTATTTCCATTTCGATCACTGCCTTTCACACTTTAACTCTATGTTTCTTCCTCATCACTTGTTTTATTTGTACTTCGAAGGGGGAACTTCCGTGACATCACACTACTGTGGTTTCCCCAGACTTTCAGATTCTAACAGTTCTCATGTGAAACCTACGGTCAGTGTAGATGTCAGTAGTTGAGAATAAACACATAATGTGATTACATTACAAACTGACCATGAATTACAAATCGGTCAAAACAAAGGTGTTATCATCTACACCGATTACTTTCTACTCTTCTACTGACTTCTACCATGTCCAATCCAAACAGAAACAACCTAAAATGTGTTTCAGAATCAAAGACGGAGTTAACATACTAAATGTCCATTCAGTGTTTCACAAAGGTTGGAATATTAAACAGACACATTAACAGATGCACATCCACCTACTGTGGAAAGCTGACAGAGAAATATGAGAGCAGACTTCAAAGTTTTCTGCTGAGAAACACCTCCTGCATCACCCCACCTCAGGAAGGTAACTATAATTATAGACATATCCTTCCTTGAAAGAATGGATGTCGCCCGCCACCTTTCATACCAGGGTTTTGTACTAAGACCATCTCAAGTTGAGAAATGGCAGAGCTGTAGGACTTATGTAAAACTGAGTTAAAGACATTTTTTGTTTTCTAACATAGTTAGTTGTCGGGGCCATCTTAAACTGGATTGACTCCATAAGTTAAGCAGTTGTAGATGTATATCCAATGATTACTTTCTGAAGGTCTATTAAAATTTGTTCAGTAGTTCAGGAGACATTTTAGTAATAGGCAGATACACAAACACAAAAACATTATCATCCACCTTTGCCTTTTGGGTTGCAAGGTAACAGTTTGAGCAGGCAGGCCCAGATATCTCTTTCCACAGGTGTACCCAGACCAGCTGAGAGACATAATCTCTTCAGCATGTCCTGGGTCTTCCCCAGGGTCTCCTCCCAGATGGACAACACCTCCCCTTAGAAAAATGCCTGGGGGCATCCTTACCAGATGCTCAATCCACCTCAACTGGTGCCTCTTGATGTGGAGGAGCTGTGCCTCTAATCTGAGTCTCTCCCACATGACTGAACTTCTCACCCTATCTCTAAGGGAGAGCTCGCCAAACTCCTCCCACTTGGTCGGAAAGAGGGAGTGACTAGTGATGCATTGGTGCCATGTTCACTTGTGGACAACCTGATGTTTGAACCCAATCACACCCTCCAGGTTACACTGTCATTACCCACATAGGCACTAACATCCAGGGCCGGTTCTAGTCATGGTTACATGGGGGGGGCAGGTGGAAAAGTGAAGGGGGCATCTTCATCTGTACATGTTATATGCTTCGATGTAGGGCTGAGAGATGTATGGAGTATACACGATCTTGAGTTTCTCAATTTATAATGGGTATAATGGTTCTATCGCAAGTTACCATTGACTAATATTGTCGTTCAAATAATAAGCTTTTGACATCTAATTCACTGGGAGTGTTGTTTATCTGACAGGCTACAAATGCATCACTAGTCACTCCCTCTTTCCTACCTGGACATTTTCTGCCAGTCACATTGCGCGTATTAAAACATGGTGACAGCGGGAGTTTCAGGTGAGCAAGTGAATGAGATGCAATTGAAGAGGAACCAGATTAATTAGGGATTTCAGCTTTTTTTTGTTATATTAACTATTTATATTTCTTTGAGTGAATAAAATCAAAAATGAAAAAAAAAGACATAAATTAAACTCCGTCCAACTCCACAAACATGGATTACGCTTCGTCAGGCCTCTACCCTAACATCTGCCCAGCTTGGGTGTCCCACCTGAAGCAAAGCTCCTGCTGGTCCCTGAGGCACGCAACCCCACCGACCACATTAAGGTGGCAATCCCTCAGGGGGGAAACAGAAAGTAATAACAAATAATAAGAAAGAAAATGAAGATATTCTTCATCCAAGATTGAACAATCAACATAACATTTGTCTTATTGGATGGCAATTATGCATCTTAAGCTTTTTTGAACCTAATAACAATAACCACACAGAAGTTAAAGTAATGAAAGAACACAACAATAAAAAAAACTCCAAAAATGTTCTCAGACAGAATCAGAAACACATTATAGATAAACAACACGTTTTTTTGTTCTTTTCTTGTTTTTTGGGGGGTGGGATGAATGTTTTTTCTTTTGGTTAGAAATTCAAATATCGTCTTTCTTGCCAGTGCAGTCTACTTTCTACTCACTGCCATCTACAACATCAGTCTTCTGTTTTGCTGTGCAAAAACTCTCACAAATCCATCCATGTCCAGGTTAGTAATGGTCTTCTCGAGGGCCAAGATCACCAAATTCCTTTTTCTCTGATGTAACATAGTGCGACGGTAAGGGGTTAGGATCCGGGACAATGTAGAGACGGAACTCTCACATGATGCTGAAGAGACACCAGTTATCTGGGCTGTTACATACAATTTATGCAAATCTGGAAAGGCCTCCTTGTACTCCTGTAAGTGTTTACGCACAGTGGACAGATTTTTTTCATTGGGACATTTCTTCAGCAACATCTGTTTTGCCACAAGAATTTCATTTTTGAGATTCTCATTATCTGTCACAAAGCCAGCCAGTGCAGCCAGTGGTTCCAGCAGGGTTAAGTCTAGAAATGTACTAGATTTGGGTGCAAGGCTGGATATGGCTTTCATTAGATCAACATTTTCCCATGAAAATCTATTTTCTATTTCTGAAATAGCCCTGTCAAGGATGCTGAGGTGAGACCTTGTCAGAGACTGATGAGGGGAAATGCTTGGGTCATCAGAGTCTGTATGGCCCACAGTTGAAAGCACAACTGTCATGCTCGACGGAGACGGAGGCAAACCCAGAAAGCAGACTCATTACCCAGAACTAAAGAAAAACTGATTTATTTAAACGAAAACAAAAAGCTGACGGGGCAGCAGAACAAGAACAAAACCAAAACCAGAGACACGGGAGAACACAGGACTAGCATGGAAGAAACAATGATCCGACAGCGTGATGGGGGAATTAACAAGGTATAAAAGCACAGAGGATGATGAGGTAAGTGGGAACAGGTGAATGATAATAATAGCTGACAGGTGGAGATGGGCGTGGCAAGTAAACAGATAAGTGAATGACTGAGGAGGCATGAGTGATGACAGGAAACAAACACAGACACGAGGCAGAAGGAACTCAAACCAAACTAACAAGATAACAGAATAAAAATAAATAACACCAACGGAAACAAAAACAACAAACTAAAAAAAAAAAAAAAAACAAATCCCGACAGTACCCCCCTCTTAAGGGACGTCCCTAAACCAAAACAAAACCTAGCACGGGAGGGTGGTGGGGGGTAAAAAGAAAAACACAGGATGGTGGGCAAAAAACTAAAAAACAAGCGAAGAGTACTTAACAAAAACCGACCAGAAAGACTGGGGAAAATACACAAAAACTACACAAAAAATAAACCACCGTAACGGGAGAAGTTCCGTCGGGTGGCCCGGGTGCCGTCCTCGGCGGAGCCAGAGTTCAGGAGGACGGCCCAGACACCGTCCTCCGTGGAGCAAAAGTTCTGGAGGGCGGCCTGGGCGCCGTCCACGGCGGAACAGACGAGAGCCCGGCTGACGTGGACCAAGCAAGCGAGAGCCAAGCAGGCGTGGACCCCTCGACTTAGCGGAGCTGAGCGAGATGCCGGCCCACGGCGTGATGGAACGGAGTGAGGCGTCCATCCTGGCCCTCGGCGGAGCAGAGCAGAGCGAGGCGTCCATCCGGACCCTCGACGGAGCGGAGCGGAGCGAGACGTTCATCCGGACCCTCGACAGAGCAGAACGGAGCGAGAGGTCCATCCGGACCCTCGACGGAGCAGAGCGGAGCGAGGCGTCCCCCTGGACCCTTGGCATGGCAGAGCGGAGGAAGGCGTCCCCCTGGACCCTCGGTGTGGCAGAGCGGAGCGAGGCATCCATCCAGACCCTCGGCGGAGCGGAGCAGAGCGAGGCGCCCATCCGGACCCTCAGCGAGACAAAGCGGAGACGTCGTCGTCGTCAACGCCGATCCCTTCCGAGACACGGGATTGTGAGGCGTCGTTGTCACAGCAAACCCCCATGGAGACACAGGACAGTAGAGCGTCATCACGGCCGACCCCCACGGAGATGTTGGCAGGTGGGACGTCGTCTCGTCCGACCTCCACTGAGATGTTGGCAGGTGGGACGTTGTCTCGGCCGACCCCCACTGAGATGTTGGCAGGTGGGACGTTGTCTCGGCC
>NC_051442.1:24920734-24923588 GCF_001649575.2 Kryptolebias marmoratus
CACTTCGTCTGGCCCCTCACCTAGGACCTGTCTGCCTTGGGTGACCCTACTAGGGGCATGAAGCCCCTGACAGCATAGCTCCTAGGATCATTGGGACACTCAAACCCCTCCACCACGATAAGGTGGCAGCCCAGGGAGAGGGCTGTTTTATGTATATATATATATATATATATATATACATAAAACCTCTATCTCACCCTATTTGTTCCACATGGGTGGTTCCACTTTTACTTCAAGCTCAGGTCCTCTACCAGAAGCCTGGGAGCTTGAGGGTTCTACTCATTATCTTAGTTGTTCCTAGGACTGTGCTCTTCTAGACAGAGATCTCTGAGGTTGTTCCTGGGATCTGTTGGAGTCACTCTTCCAGTCTGGGGGTCACAGCACAGAGTTCTCCAATGAACACTGGTACCACTGAGGCCCTGACTTTCCACAACTTCTCTATTTCCTCTTTCAGCCCTTGGTATTTCCCGAGCTTTTCATGCTTCTTTTCCTGATGTTACAGTTGCTTGTGACTGCTACATCTATCACCACTGCTTTCTTCTGTATCTTATCTATCACCACAATGTCCTGTTGGTTAGCCATCACCTGTTTGTCAGTCAGGAAGTCTCACAATATCTTAGTCCTGCCATTCTCCACCACCTTGTGTAAACTCTCCCACTTTGACTGTCGGACTTCCAGTCCATATTCAGTACAGATGTTTCTGTACACTATTCCAGCCACTTGGTTATGGTGTTCCATGTATGCTTTGCCTGCCAGCATCTTACATGCTGCTGTTATGTGCTGGACTGTCTCAGGAGCATCTTTACACGGGCTGTATTTTGGGTCCTCCCTGTTATGATAGACTGCAGCTTCTATTGGTCTTGTGCTGCCATGATTAGTGCCTCTGTGCTGTCCTTCAGTCCAGCCCTTTCTAGCCACTGGTACGATTTGTTGATACCAGCCTCTTCCTCAATCATGTTGTGCAGGGGCTTGTTCTTTCATGATGGTTCCTCTTTCTCCTCTTCCACATTGGGTTTCTGCTGCCTGAGACATTCACTCAGCAGATCCTCATTGGAGGCTTTCTTCTTGATTAACTCCAGGGTCTTGGTTGTTTCATCCTGTATTGTGGCTCTGATGCTCACTAGTCCTCTGCCTCCCTCCTTTCTCTTAGTGTACAATCCCAATTAAAAGTTGTGGTCATAATCTGAGAGCCAACTAAAATAAAAACTAGATTTGTGATTGCATTTTTCAAAAAGTACAATTTACGTAAACATGAAAAGATTTCAGTGGTTCAAAGCAAATGCATATTTGTCTGTCTGTAAAATTATGATTTCACAATCTCATTAAATGTCTACATATGTTGTGTTATATTTCTCCCAAATAAAGTCAGAACATCTACTCAAAATGAAAGACTTTCTGTCCCTTTCACTGGGACCTCACCTTCAAAAAACTCTTGGCAATGCCCTACACCTGGAAAAGCAGGTCGCCCAGGTACATCACTGCACCTTTTGACAGATAGTCATCAGCAGAAAATGTTGGATTACCTCAATCTTCTCCTGGAGATGTGGCATATCCAGTGTGCCATGATTCTAGATGAACTTTTCAGTGTTTTCATGGACAAAAGTGTAATGGATTTTGAATTAAAAACAGAATTGATGAGATGGCTGTTGACAACAGTGGAGGGAAGTCTATACTGCTGTGTGGAAGCAATTCTTGGAGCTCTGTGATAAGGAGGAGAGTTCCAAAGCTAAGACGAGACTTTTCAGAAGATCGGTGGCATGCGCTAGGAAGAATTTGGGCAAAAGGACTGATTGACCATGGAATAATTCCACACAGGTTGTCCAAGGACCATCGAGAAGGCCCTTGATGGTGTACTGGAGGAGGATGTGGATGAAAATCTGTTGGATTTGTTTTCATCTCAGGAAAATATCAAGCCAGCAATCCAACCCATGGCTCATAAAGCCATAGAAGCCACAGAAGAACTTAAGGTAACCTTTAATGCTGAAATAGGTTTTTGTAGAAGACTTGTTGCACACACATGTGGAGGAATCATTGATGTGCCTTACACATACAACTCCTACCCTGGATTTCAAGCAGAGTTTGACAGTATCTTAGCTAGCAACTTTATGTTAAGGGACATTAACATAAAAAAGCTAGTTTGACACTTTCGGTAAAATAAATATTTTCTTTCTGTTATCATGAACTATGTTCATGATATGCTGTGATGGTTAAATAGTTGTATTCCTTTTAAAACGACTGAAAGTTGTGCAATACTTAAATGTTGATGTGGTGATGATCAAATCATAGAGTAAACAATCCGCACCTTGCATGTAATTTTGACATTCTTATTAATGAATTCCTGCTGAGATTTGACTAGTACAGTTACTGTTTTTTGTTTGTTTGTTTGTTTGTTTGTTGTTCTTTTTTCAGGTTGTGAAATTTAGCAGAAATTTTATTTAGAGTTTTTTTTTTGTCCTATTCTTGCTAATCAGACATACCATATAGAGAAGATGACTGCCTACATGTGTCAGGATATCTCAAAATTATATATATAATACATGCAAAAGGTGTCTTATTGTTATGTGGGTGTGAGGATCTGGGTTTGGCTCCGCCTTTTGGGCGGCGCTACTAATCATTACCCCATAGGTGTTCCAGTTTCCACTGACGAGACCATCTAGTACTTAAGCAGCAGACGAAGATCAGATCTTCGCTGGAGCATCGAACCTTCTGGTTAGATTCTCCGCCTCAGCGTCTAACCTTGATGCCTGCTCTTAGTGTTAACTACGTTCTCTGTTTTGCCTACGTCCTAGGTTTTTGCCATGACACGACTACGGAAATTAAGGACTACTTACCTGGGATCACGTCGATACTCACC
>NC_051442.1:24940311-24949656 GCF_001649575.2 Kryptolebias marmoratus
GCCTTCTGGATGCTCGGCCACAGCTTCTTTCGAGAGTCACGATCTTCTTTGCAAAGGTCTTCCGTAAAACGGAGACCACTTTTTTTCAGGAAGTCATTTCCCTTAGCTCCCTTCCATATATAATCACGATATCTCCTCGCAATGAAGCGAATGATGATGGAACGAGGCCGAGAGTTACCGGGAAGCTTTCTTCCAACTCGATGAGCGACATCAATGAAGAGCTGAAGCCTTTCCTTCTCATTCGGAAGAGTCTCCCGGCAGACCCGCACCACCTCCTCCAACACGTTTTCCTTCTCGGTCTCAGCGACTCCATGAAGTCTGAGGTTCCAACGGCGGCCATAACGCTCCATCTCAGCGACACGGATTAAGCAGGACGTTGTATCTTTTTCATTGCGCTCCACACGTTTCTCGACTGAGTTGATTTTCTTATTAATATCTTTAATTTCTTCTAGCATATTTCCTAGCTTTGTTTCTAAGGCATCACTTCTTGTGTTGATCAAGCTAGCAAGCATAGCGATAGCATCATCGGGGTTTGAGTTGTTAGTTGTCCGTGAAACATTCGGAAAAGGTTTCTTGGCAACGGGAGGCTTACTTGGGGTAACCGGGAGCGGCGGGAAATCCTCTTCGTCGGCCTCGGGTTGAAAAGCGACAATAGCCGCGCCAACATAGTCGTGGTCTTTTTCAGAAGCAACAAGGCAGGTTTTATCCAGCTTGTTGTGGTCATTGGTTCTTTTTTGGGGTATTTTAGGCATCTTCCTAAGAGTAAGATAATCTTACAAAGTAGAAAAGTTCTTCAGTGAGCGCTTGTATACATAGAAAATTGCAAAGAAATAGCTCTTGTACTGAGAGTTTGGCGTAGTACGTCTTACGCTACCGCCATCTTCCCGCCTCACCCCTGTGGACACAAATTCAAGTTTGTGGGTACGAGTAGAAAAGTGTTGAAATGACGTCACAGAGGGGAGGAGTAAATTCAAAGATGGCTGACGACAGTGGACCGGGTGGAGCTACCAGCTCCAGTGAAGCATCACAGACTAATAACGCATTTATCCAGTAGAAGACAGTAAAATGCAGCGAATGACATCTTGTTTATGACAGAGAAAACTACATAAATATACATATTGTAACATATATGATAAATAAGGTTATCCACCGGTACATGGATTGATTTCTCGTTAGCTTCTTAAAAAAAACCAAAATAGCTTACGTCACTGCGACACAAATGCGCCGCACAACCTCTAATATCAAACAAAAATCAACTCATATTTTTAATGGTTATTGAGACTAATAGCAGTAATTATAACTTTGCCCATGTTACAGGGTGATGCCCTACATGTGCAATTAATTAATGAAACATTAAAAACCTTAAACAACAAATTAATTATTTAACATTCTTTCCCCTACATTCACAACACAAAAAGTCAGTAAAAAACACTCTGTTTAGAACTACAAATTTAACTTAAATTTTCTTTTATCAAACCTTGATTCTTTTTGTTTGTTTGTTTTAGTGTCACAGTTCCAACCCTCCTTTTCCAGGCTTGGGACCAACAGAACTGACAAAAATGAGACCTTCTGATTTATTTTAGTCCAGGGATTTATTTTAAACATACAATAGGGAAGAGAAAATATCCCAGGGGGACCCATCTTCTACTCTTTGTATCCCAACAGCTTTTCGAACCCGAGGCCCTCTCCTGGGCCACAATCAGAGAAGACAGAGTCCCAAGCAGCTGCAGGTCCTTCTCCACCAACACTGAAGTCATTAATGTATTACTCCCCGGCCTTTTTAGCCATTTTGTCTGCAAAATTGTTACCTTGGGTCACAAGGCTGTTATTTTTCTGGGACATTTAAAAAAGCAACTGTGGAAGGCAAAAGTAGTGCTGGGAGCAACTGAGAGCAGCTGACATGAGTCTAAACAATACAAACTACAGTCCAGATTTAATCTAAAGCCCAGTCCACATGTAGCTGGATATCTGGTAAAGATCCACATGTAACCTCAGTTTATTAGCACTAAAAATGATTGATAATGAAAACTCCGGCTAAAGGGAAAATTTGCCAATTCTCTGTTTTAGTGTTTGTGACTGCGACAAGTAATGCAGCGCTGACATCATCTTAGTATTGTTTGACCTTGCAGTAAAGGAAATATGCTGTTTGACATTCAACAGCTCCGTTTGAGGTCCTTCAGTTTCCTGATGGTTTGCTGAACCATCTGCATGGTTGGAACATCATATAACCCGACATGAAACCACCATCGCCACTACAGTCAAAAAAAGTCTCCTCTGCTGAGGCTGAAGCTATCGCTATGGTGACAAGAGGGGAAGCATGATGTCACAAAGGAACTAAAACTGTAATTTCCTTAAACATTTTGTTCACATGTGTGAAAGTAGCAGGCACAAACTGAACAACCAGGATTTCATGCTTTCTGAAATGGTGTAATACTTTTTAGGGAAAAAAATGAATGAGAAAACCCAACTTGTATTTTTGTCTTTTATTACAAAGAAACATTAAATGGGCATTCTGTAACCATCAGAGTTGGATTATGGAAGGCCAAAACCACAAGCTTCTTTGGAGCTTTAAGTTTATCAGTAACAAAGTCCAAACATTAGTTCCAAACAGAAAACAGCACAAGAACTGGCTGAGACAAGAAATCCATCTTCAAGGTAAAATCCCCCATCTGTGAGTTCAAATGACACGACTTCAAAGATGTAATCATCAATAATGATTTTCTACAACACATGTAGGTGCATCACTAGGAGTGTACAACAGTGTCCATGGTTTCTCCTCAGGTGTACTGGAAGCCCAGCCAAGCAGACATCCCAGGGGGAGCCACGGACCCGAGCACCCACACCACATTGGACTTTTAATTAAAAAAATAAAATCTCCCAATTAATCTAAAGTATTTTTCTAGAATGATTTATAATCAAACTGAAAGTGTCTTTCCCGTCCAGGTTGTAGGGCAACTAAACAGAATACCAAAAGGGTGAATACTGTGGCAACCAGTGTAGTTATTTTAAATAAAAATTAAACTGAATGGATGTTCGTTTTGACTGGGAGTGCAACTGAAACAGGCAAAGCTAGCCTCAAACATGTTACTTTACTATGTGACACAGATAAAACTACTTCTTATTAAAAATTAAGACTTTCTATTGCATTACTGATAATAGTATCACTCCAGCATAAGCTGAAGTCCCACATCCCAGTGACTAAAATACCCTACTGAGCTTTTACCTCTTTGAAACAAAAGGAAGATCAGACTGGTGTCAACAGAAAGACTTAAAGGTGAAATGCAATAAACTATAAAGATTAGTCAGTTTTTGTGTTTCTCTTTTGGTTAAAACACTCCAGTGGTCCATTTCTGTGATTTAAAATGTTAATGACCTGTTTTTTGTGTCAGAATCCCAAAGCGGGATGACTGTGTGGTTGGTGATGTAGACGGGGCCATGTTCAGCTGGGGCAGACTGCTGTAGGACACTGAGATGGTTACTGCTGCAGTGTTTATCAGTGAAAATAGAAGCAGAAGAAGAACGTTTTACCATCTTGAAAACACATTTTATTTTGGTCTGGAGTGACGCTGTCAGGAACTTGAGACCCACATTTCCCAAGGGGAACCCCTAATCTTTACAGTGATGTCACAGTCTTCAGGAAGTTTCTGGTGGGACAGCGGGAGGTGGCCAGTGGAGGGAAACGTACGGTTCTTCTATTGAAGCTTTGGATTTCAGTCACTCCTTTTCCAAATGGTAAATGCACAGTCAGTTACAAGACTTTGGGCTGTCATTTTCTTTGTCCTTTGGCAGACTGAAGAATGACACAGCTGTTGTAGGTTTGGGTCAGTTCACACATTTGGGGCAGCAGTGGCTCAGGAAGTAGGGGTTCGTCCTATAATTGGAGGGTTGCTGGTTCGAGCCCCCGCTCCAGCTGTCTCAGCCGTTGTGTCCTTGGGTAAGACACTTCACCCGCCTTGCCTACTGGTGGTGGTCAGAGGGCTTGGTGGCGCCGGTGTGATGGCAGCCTCACTTCTGTCAGCCCGCCACCCAGGGCAGCTGTGGCTACAGTGTAGCTTACCACCATCAGTGTGTGAATGGGTGAATGATTGTAGGGGTCCTTAGACTAGATAAAGCGCTGTATAAGTGCAAGCCATTTACCATTTCACTCCCCCACTATCTGCATTTGCCTTTTACTGCCTTGTTTGCGTTCCTGTGCTTGGCCCTCAATAGGTCACACTTCTGAAGAGACTAGTAATTTTCTTTTGATCTTATATTATTAATTTTAAATTAGTGTAAGTTTTTAAAAATGAGAGACTCAGAAAACAAGCACCTCTTACGACTTTCTTTGGATTTGTTAGCTTCAAACCCTTTCCAAGTGACAGGATCCATCATCTTTACTTCCTGTTGCATGATGGAGCACATCGTGAAGGGACAGAAGACAGAATTGTGCTGACATGTTGGATTTGATTCTGATAGGTGTGATCCAGCTCTGAGGAAGGCTGGCGTTCTCATGTGACAGAGAACGTATTAAAACCATCAGTACATGGCTCACGGTTAATGCCAGTTTAATGTGAGCAGAAACAAACCCATCACACCATTCTGTAGCATTTATAGTGGCACATTACAACCACACACTAAGTGATAGGCGAACATCAGTATTACATAATTGTGAAGTGGAAGAAAAGTGATGCATGGTTCTCAAACTTTTAATAAAATCCTGAAAAGTATTTCATTTATTTGTACTCGGCTCTTTTTACTCTGATACCCTGAATTAAAACCAATTACCTTAAGTCACATCCACACTGCAGGTCCTAATGCTCAGTTCTGATTGCGTGTAATATCTATGTGGCCGTTGTTAAACTCCAGTGTGAACAGTCTGTGTTTACAGGAGGAAATATAAATGCTGCACAAGTTAGCATATATGGATCAATTCTGAAGTCGTTGTGCAGTCAGAGCAAACAAATTAGTATCGGCCATACTTGTTTCGTCCAGTGTTTACATTTAATCTTGCCACTTGTCTGGTCCAGCGCAGAACTGAACTTCTAGAAGAGGAGTGACATACTGAAAGCAGAAACAACCCCATCAATACGACCCAGCACCAATGTTAGTATCACATGCTTGTGTAGACTCCCAGCCTTCCTGGACATCACAAGGCTTGTCCAGGACAACAGGACAACTTTTGTGAGGCACATCAAATTTTTTTCACAGAAACAGTTAATAATCTGTGGCAAGACTTGAAAACTGTTCACCTATTTTAGTCTGTAAATATGCAAAGCTGGTAGGGACTAACTCTAAAAAAGCTTGCAGCTGGAACTTGAGTGGAAGGTAGTTTTACAAAGTACTATCACCGAAGATACATACAAACGTACGGCACACTGTTCAGACGTATTTGTCAAAAATAAACAAACTTAAAAAAACAATATCCTTTTCTTTCCACTTCACAGTTATGTTAGCTTCCTCAGATAAAGACCAAGTGAAATGGTTTGAATCTTGTGGTTGTAAAGTGTGGAGAAGTGACTGTATATGAACAGGAGGACACGTCTGAGTTGCTCATGCCTCAAACTCAACACAGAGAAAGGTTTCTGCTGTCTGCTCCTAACAATCCTGTAGTACGCTTTCTTTTTATTCCTCTACTCCGGTTTTAACAATCTTGTTAGATGTAAAGTTGAACTATATTACAAATAATTACTATTAATATGCTGAAGGAGGACAGAACTTTGTTCCTAACAGCCAAACTAATTCCATGATGATGCTGGTGACATCCTCCATCATGGCCGTGACCCGTGACCCGTGGCTGGGACAAACACTCCGAGCACCAGGTTAGACCTGGATCCATCTCAACTTCATCAAGGTTAACCCACTACAACCAGAAGACTTGGAAATCCTTTCAAAAATCAGATGCTTTTTTGAAAACTGTCTACACTAAAACAGTTTTTGTTTCACTCCATAAAGATTTGAGAAACATGCACCCCCTAAAAGACTGGATGGGGTAAAGGTACAGATTTTATTACTGAAAATGTTCTTAAGTTCATCAATAAAACAAAAAATAAAAACAAACAAACAATGTGTGTCTTGAGAAAGCTGCTGTGACCTGTGTGAAAGGTGAGAACAGTTACCCCAATGAGGATGCAGACCACAGAAATGAACCAGAATAAACATAAAAATCACAAACAGGCCAGTGAATCAGTGTCTGTTCCTACACAACTAGTGACAGCCCAACTTTACACACTACATTCATCTTGGCACAGGTGGTTCTCAGCTTTATTCATGTTAAACCATGNTGTGTGTGTGTTGTGTGTTTTTTTGGTTGGGGTGGGGGGGGGGGGGGGGGGGGGGGGGGGTGGATTCTCCATTCAGTTAGTTTTCACTACTTCCAATGACAATGTCAAGACAAAATAAAAATAAAAAAATCGGTGGAAAAATACCAAGGAAAAGGGGGAAAAATAGAGGAAGTTGAACATTTTACAGTCAATAAATAGTGTCCCACACACACACACACACTCACACCAAGTTCCAGCTGTTATAATTCATCCGGTGGAGTCTTCTTTGTGGGTTCTGTAAATGAGAAGAGAATAAAAGGAGATTAACATCAGCCCTGATCATCAAGGACATCTCCTGGGGCCTCATGTACAAAAAGTCCAGATATGTAAAAATGAAGGTGTCAATAATGAATTGATCATGGAAAAGTGTGAAGCCCCACACCAACTTTATAGCATGTTTCAATCGGTCCACTGGTGACACTTAGATGGTATGCTGGGAAACAATTATTGGACAAACCTGAGACATATGATGAACAATAATACATCCCCATGTATGCAACTGTATGAGGGAATATTAAAGTATTTTCTGCACCACTTGTACATTTTTTAAGTACCGTATTTTCCGGACTATAAGATTCACTTAAAAGCTTTCAATTTTCTCCAAAAACGACAGTGGGTCTTATAAACCGGAGAGCCTTATAGATGTAAGAAGTCGTAATGTTTTAGTACAACTTTGGTAAACTACTAAGCCGCACCTCTTGCAGCATTAGGCCCCTACATACTCAGGCGTACAGGGCGTTCTCTGTAATCTGCGCGGACTCCGGGCGGATGGTTAAGACTTCATACTCGAGCGAACAGATTGCCTAAAATTCTCCCGTGATGAATTTCAGTCATGGCGTCACCGGACGAGGAGGAAGAGATCGCTTGCCTCTTAGCATTAAAAAAACAAAAGAAAAGGAAGGTTCCTTTAGCCCTGTTTCTTCACCACCAGGGCAGCCACCTCACACCTGTCCGTGCTGCACAGAGAGCGGCAGTCATGCTGCACGCTGGCGCCGATTCTCACCTGGGAGCGGTTGGTGTCGCACACAAAACAGTCTGATGTGAACACAGCTTCTCTCTGGGCAGTTTATTGTGTGTCACCGAGTACGCGTATGCGGCCATAAAAACTGATCTTTTCGCGGACGTGTCCAATGGACGTCCGCTTTGAGTCTGAGCAGACCTCCACGGAGTGCAGTACACCTGAGTATGTGGGGGGCTTTACGATGGTGCAGTATTCTCCAAAAAGATGGGGCTGTTTTGTTTCACTTAATTTGCCTTGTATATGACAACAGTTCGAAAATGGACCATTTTTTTGACAGTGAGTCTTTTAATCCAGAGCGCCCTATAGTGCGGAAAATACGGTAACAATGGTTTTAGCCATGTTAGAAGATATCGCAAATGGTGCAGTGTAAACAGACCGAAAGGATTTTCTGGGCCAAGATGACAACTGGCTCATCAGGCAGTTTAAGTTCTCAAGAGCAATTTTGATGGAACTGTGCTTGGATCTGACCAGATGTGTGTACCAATACAGATAATGACCCCACTGGAGTTCTTAAAAATCAGGACCATTTCAAAGAGAGCTGGCAGACGGACAGGGACTGGGCCAATCACCATAAGCCTAGCAATGCATGTTGTGTGTAATGGTCAGTCAGCTAAGATTCACAAATACATCTAACCAACATTTCAGTGAGCTGGCCTGGTTCAGTGCACGATTCATTCAAATGTACAGCATCCATTTTTAAATGCCTCAGCCTCATCCTTATTTAGCCATTTGAGCTTGGACAGCCTCACACACTGCATCTCCTCTTGTGCTCCGCACTAATACCAGAGGACAGGTTGCCAAACAATGTTTTACATGCCTTTTCTACCTCATTTAGTTCTTTTTCCAACTCACATTTTATAAAGTTATGCTTCTGTGTGCAAACATGATTTTGATTGTGTAGAGAAGAGAATCTGACAAGTGTCTCTGTTAGGTTTCAACAACTTTCTTTCTAAAACCTCCCTGCAGGTTTTGGTTTCACCAACTAAACTATAGCCGATTCATATAAACTACATGACCCACAGGACATCAGTTTATGACCCACTCTACACAGTTTCTGATTGGGTCAAATATAGGGGGTCATGTGATGTATGATTCATGTGGAATGATGATGACTGGCCAAAAGTTAGGCACAATGAGACGACTGGAGGCACAGCTGGGCGTGTCGTGAATCTGATCAGCAGTACTGAGGAACGCAATACAAATAGTCTACTTGCAGTTAACTCCTAATGTGTTTGTTAGGAAAACGGCTTCAACAAGACTACTGTGTTCCACTGAAGCTTTTAGGTGCCCAAATACTATGGCCTGTGAGGGAAATAATTCTCTAATGCCACTGCTCAATCACCTAAAGTGTTCTGTAGGAAAACCTACACCTCCTGAGACCCAAGCTTTTGTTTGGTGTGCATTTTTTCAATGCAATGTGGACGCAAGGTCTCAGGTTAAGAAATATAGATTGACAGCAAATTAAATCATCTTAAAGAAGATTTGTCCAGTCATCAGTGTTTGCAACAGTAAACTAATTACATTGTTATTTTAAAGCATAAACTAACATTTAAGGTGAGTTAGGAGCAGATGCTACAAAAGTCTTTAACTTTAGAGAAAAAATGAAATGAATAAAAGAATCAGAGCTTTTTCTAAATTTTTTTTTTTGAAATTTTCAGCTTTCCATTGACAACTTCCCCTCTCCCTGGGCTGCCACCTTAGCGTGGTGGAGGGATTTGAGTGTCCCAATGTTCCTAGGAGATATGCTGTCAGGGGCTTCATGCCCCTAGTGGGGTCACCCAAGGCAGACAGGTCCTTGGTGAGGGGTCAGACGAAGTGCAGCCCAAAGACCCCTTATGACGAGTACGACTATTGGACACAGTGTTCCCTCGCCCAGACGTGTGTCACCGGGGCCCCACTCTGGAGCCAGGCCTGGAGGTGGGGCACGTTGGCGAGCGCCTGGTGGCCGGGCTTTCACCCATGGAGCCCGGCCGGGCACAGCCCGAAGAGGATACGTGGGTCCCCCTTCCCATGGGCTCACCACCT
>NC_051442.1:24952967-24956698 GCF_001649575.2 Kryptolebias marmoratus
GAGTCCACGTGGCTCTCTGTGGGAGGTGGATCCGAGTCCACGTGGCTCTCTGTGGGAGGTGGATCTGAGTCCACGTGGCTCTCTGTGGGAGGTGGGTGTTTTTCTTCTGCTGTGCCATTGGGTTTGCTGCCTTTATCGGTGCTCGTAGCATTCTTGGCTTTCTTCGGTTTGGCAAACTTGGCTTTATTGAGCAAGTAGTTGATCTCTCGATCCAATAGAGCCAGCTTGGACTCAATGTCTTTGGACAACAGGACCGGTTTCTCTTTAGGCGATCGCTTGCCTTGCTCTGCTACAGTCTCATTCTTCCACAGCTGCAAACAAAACAAACTGTATTATGGGAAAGATGAGATAAACTCCAGACGGGTTTCCCCTGTGGGGCCTAATGAAGCTGATTCATCGACACAAAGACAGCCTCTTCAAACAGATGAAACAAAACCATTCACCACCTACCGTTGTTTCATTGATGACCTTTTCCAGCATATTTAACTCAACTTCGGTAAAGATCTGGTCATCCTCTGGAATCAGTTTGGCACTCCTTTGGAAGAGGAAGAACAGTCAGCACTGCTGGTCAATCTAAGATGCCTCACAACAATCTGCTTGTTCACTCACCTCAAGAAGAACGCTGAAGTGTTGAGCAAGTTGTTAAGGGCAGCAATGCGCTCTGGCCACTTACGCCGCTCCTCCACCCTAAAAAACATGTCTTTGCAGAGGTTCTTCAGCTGAGACAGCTTCTCTCTCAGTTGCTTAGTGGTGGCTGCATAGCCTTCTTCATCCATCCATTCTGACACTTCCCTCAGGCTGGCTGACATCTGCTCCTTCTGCTCCTCAGTAACTACCTGCTGGTAATCCTCTTGGTACAGCTTGTCCTGGAGACGCAAAGCAAGTACGGTTATGACAGAAGAAGCCACAGAGTGTTTCACTTTTTTATTTCTCTTAACATTTTATAAGTTTGGGACACCTTTTAAAACCAGACAAACACAAAAAGAAATCCTACTGAAACAGAATTTCTATTTTGTACTTGGCTTGCTTCATATCCACCTTCTCACATTAGCTCGTTTTGTACCCAGATACTTGCCTTGTACCCACTATTGATGGTTTGATCCCGCCTCGGCCCGCTTTGTACCCCCTACCCAACTGGACTCACTTTGTACCTAACTCTGCTTGCTTGGTACCCACATTTGTCTGCTTCATACCTGTCTTGGCCCACCTCCTAGCCTCAGCCTGTTTCATACCCAGTTTTGTCTGCTTCATACCTGTCTTGGCCCTGCTGCACAGTCACCTTTATCTGCTTGGTTCACCCCTTAGCCTGGTTCATGCCCTCCTAACCCCTTTGGCCCACCTTGTAACTGCCTAAGATTACTTCATACTTACCTACTTGCCTTGATTATCTTTGTACACACATTTGACTGCTTAGTACCCATTTTTGTTTGTTTCATACCTGGCTCGAACCTGCTTTGTACCCACCTTGGCTGCCACTCCAACATATTAGTTTGGAGTGCAGTGCGGAATCAAGGATAAGCATATTTGGACAAGCTTCATTATCATCAGCATGGTTAGACCTGGACATTCACAGATGTAAACTCAAATGTTCTTTGAATAACCCCCAAGACAGAAGAAATTTTTAAATGCAGATCTATTCCAATCAGGAATTAAGCTCCTAAACTAATTAAGACAATTATTATTATGCCTGAAAACACATACAGGTCAGGTTGTACTTTCTCTGTATTCCAAACAAGCAGCATTTGCTACACCTGTGCTGCAGAGAATCTGAACCATGTGAGTATTTTACATATTACACAACGCTATTACATGAGCCCCGATGTAGACAATTTAGCATATTGAAGTACACTTTAAATGTTCATTGCAACTGGTAGATTTTTAAAAGTAATGTCTCTAAAGTGACAAGTGCATAATAACTATTTGTACAGGCACTCCCTCCCAGATACTTGGCTGCAGTTTATTTTCTGATCCTTTATTTTGACAACACAGACACTTTTCAGGTATTGCAGTGTGTAAACAACAACATGGAACCTTTATAGTTTTAGATGAGTGTAAACTAAAAACCAAGAATGGCAGAAATGTACAGGTTTCATTGGATCAAGAATGACAATGAATCTGAATATAAATAATGTTCAGAATCATCTCCTCTAAGCACGGATGTCCTGATGCATGCAAGTGTAAAACCTTACAATTCTGCTGCTTACCTGGGTCTCAAAAATAAAAGCTTCCAGACTGTTAAGAACTTTTTCCCTTTCCTGCTTGGCTAGATCTCGGTCTGTCAAATCCTGCAACCTGAAATGATTGGAAAATTTGTTTAAATAGATCAAAAAGAGAAGATAAAATGATCCAAACTTGAAAAACACTGCTTTACTTCTTTTTGGAGGAACTAAGGTCATCTGCAGTGGGGTCCACAATGTCATTGACAACAAGTTCCACTTTGATTTCTTCAGAGATTTTGCTTCTTTTTTGAGGTTTTGCCTTCTTCTCTGCCTCTGAGTTTCCAGATTTGTCTCCATCTTTTTCCTCCTTGACCAGCAGAAATAAAGAGTTTTGAGCCGACTCCACCTTAGGAAGTCACATCGGTGACAAACAGATCCTACCATAGCCTCAGCCTTGTTGCCTGCTTCCTCGGGTTTCTCCTGGCTTCTTTCTTCATTTGTAGGTTTCTTTACATCATCCTTTGGCTCCTTCACTTCATCCTTCTGGGCCTCATTCTTGCCATTCTTCACAGAATCTGGAGGGACTTCCTCTTCTTCCTAGTCACAGAAAGTCAACAGTATGTTTAACATTTCAGAGCATACATGTGTTTCTTTACAGTTCAGTTTCAAAGCTAGCTGTAAAACTGGACCTAAATATCTACATATGAATGATAAAGTTTATTTAATGTTTTCTAAATGACAGTGTGTGGACAAAGGAACAGCTACCTGGACAGGTTCAGTTACATTCGGAGCAGGTTCAGAGGATCCTCCTCCAAACAAGGTGGAAATTGTGTTACCCAGTTCTGAAATATATAAATGTTTCATCGGTCAAAGAATATTTCAAATAAGCACTACTAAAAGCTAAACAAAAAGTTTGAAACCTCCTGTAAGATGAATACTAATCATTTGATCAAAGTACACAATGACCACCTGTCTCCTCTGCCTATTAAAACTATTCACCCCTTGGATGTTTTGCTTTTATAAATCAAATCATGTCAATATAAGTTGTCCTTTACAAAAACTGTTAAAAAAACAAACCCTTCAAAGTCAAAGTCAAATCAAATTTCTACAAAGTAATACCAATTAAAATAAAAATATGCAACTGCATAAATATTCATATGAAATCTACAGTGACTATTCTAATTCAACTTAGAAAAAAGATTATTGAAAAGTCAAAATGGAAACAAAAGGAGTTCCAAGGCCCTAAACATCCCCAGGAATTAAATCCATCATCGAGAAATGGAAGGAATTTGAGACATGTGTAAATCTACCAAGAGCAGGTTGTCCTCCCAAACTGAGTGACTGAAAGAGAAGATCAGAGAGGGAGCACCAAGACACCTGGAGCACCAAGACACCTGGAGCTCCTTCAGAAGGAGCTGAAGGAGCTCCAGGTGTCTTGGTGCTCCAGGTGTCTTGGTGCTCTCTCTCTCTGAAGGAGCTCCAGGTGTCTTGGTGCTCCAGGTGTCTTGGTGCTCCAGGTGTCTTGGTGCTCCAGGTGTCTTGGTGCTCCAGGTGTCTTGGTGCTCTCTCTCT